>NC_134832.1:86134893-86443142 GCF_004210375.1 Tachypleus tridentatus | reverse complement strand
AGTAGCTTTGTGCGAAATTCAAAAACAAACAAATTTTAAGATGTATTGGACATTTGACTAGTTTTGCTGATATGTTTTGTGTCTGTCACCAAAAAACGTAGTTAAAATTATTTCAAAAATAATATCAAAGTTAATATATTTGGAAATATGGTGGAACGGTTCAATAATTTTAGGAAAATATACGATAAATTATTTTAATTTTATAACAGTAACTTTAAAATCAATGGCAAGAGCTGAGCTGTCATGATTTTTCGCTTTGCAAATTTGATCACCTACATTGAAAACAGTTTACATATATGAAACAGTAACTGATATGCAAATAGTGTACAAAATCTTAGACGTATGTATTTATACAGTTATGGCAACAGAATAGACTCCTATGTTAGAAGAGACAAAATTAGTTATAAATCAGTGAGAGTTTATAGTTCAGCTGGTAAGAATTACAAATGTGTTTTCGCTGTTCAATTTTATAAGCAGTAACACAACAGTCAAACTCTATCCAACAGTACTGTCAAATTTTTAATTTCAATCATGAACATAATCGTATCAATTTCACGTATTTTAACATTAACTTTGTTTCAAGCACACGACGAGCAAAGAGGGGGGCGAGGGTTATTGAATTGCTATTCTATGGATATGTGCTGAAAAGTTTGGTATCAAACTGTAGTTTATAACTCAAATTTTAGTATTATACAACAATATTCAAGAGTAGATATTAAACGAAAAGCTAAATATCGATTTTTGTGTGTCACGTCGTACGTCGTTTACGGCTTTCGTTCAGATAAGATTTTAAATCCACCACAGTTTGATTGGTTTGTTTGAATTTCGCGCAAAGTTTCACGAGGGCTATCTGTGCTAGCCGTCCCTAATTTTGCAGTTTAAGACTAGAGGGAAGGCAGCTAGTCATCACCACTCACCGCAAACTCTTGAGCTACTCTTTTACTAACGAATAGTGGGACTGACCGTCACATTATAACGTTCACACAGCTGAAAGGGTGAGCATGTTTGGTAGGATGGGGATTCGAACCTAAGACCCTCAGGTTACGAGTCGAGTGCCTTAACCACCTGGCCATGCCAAGCCTTCACCACAGTACAACGTCTATAGTTTCTTACGAATTGGAAACTCAAGTTAACGAAACTTACAAGGTTAAAATATGCAATAAGAACCGTCGACCTTTTCTAAACGCTGAGATCTTATTATATCTGCCATATTGGCTTCCCCCATCACTTCCTCCTTTAGACTTCTTTGTTCGTCTAAGCCCTTTTCTTGAAATATACATATTTATAACCACTCGAAAGCGCCTATTTTCAGCTACGTGATGTTGTCAGAAATAAAATATTTTGCGAAAATTTTCCGTTGAAAGTTCGATGAGTACATGTAAGACGAAATTGAGATCGGAAATGATAATTTTTAGACTTAATTGCAGCTTAGATAGGAAGCCTGATAAATTAAATTAGAATTTTATGGTATTATATTATTAGAGTAATTTTGAATTTTTTGTTACTTCAACACGCTTATATAAAACCCACAAAAATTATTTAGTTTTACATCCTCCATTGTGTAAAGTTCACGAGGCTTAGGAAGTATGACACATGATTACAAAAGAACGTTGTAAGTGGCAGAGACTGTTTCCTATAGAGTTTTGTTTATTGTTCTATGTTTCCAAAAAAAACAAACTGAAATTTAAAAATTATTGCTATTTGTAAATAGTAATAATATATATGCATGTGTAATGTATGGCAACCGACATTTGACTATATTTCAAAATAACAAAAAAAAAAATTGACTCCCTTGTTCAAAGCTAATATATTTGTACTTTGCAAAGGTTAGATGTTATGCTATTCCATTCGGTTACGTGAGCTGCACGTGCGCCACGTGGTTTACAACTTCTGTGGTACTATAATTAGTCTGACACCGCTCAGAGCTCAATAAAGCAAAACAAAATAATAAATATAAATAAGTGTCTATTGTTACAAGATTTAAGCTATTTATAATAAGCATTTGCGGTTTCATATTACAATTTGTAGTCATTCTAGAACGAAAAAGGCGTAATTTAGATTTAGTTCCTAATTTTTAATCATGGTTACGAAGTCAGTCAAGTCGACCAATCTTGTATAGAGGTTTGTTTGCTTTTGACATTATAACGCCCGCACAGCTAAAGGAGTGAGCATGTTTGGTGTGACGGGGCTCGTACAGAGTTGAGGTAGATAAAATAACAGGTATGACATAAAGTTTGTCTAGAAAAGAACGTTAGATAATCATCCAGAGGCTAGAGCGATTTTTCAAGTGAAATTTTACAATTTTCAGATGAAGAACAACATTTTTAATCTTGAAATCAAAATTAATTTGCATGTTTTATAGTAAAAAGAGGTTCACAAGCAAATTTTTAATTAAAAAATCTGATATTTTGTTTACGAAAGCCTTGTGACATGTACTTATAATCTGATAAATGTCACGAAGCCACGTATACATTATCAAAAGTTATAATAGAACTGCTCTCGTGATTACGTTAATGGATATGGGCTTTATACCTTCAACTATGGACGTGTTATAAAAGTGATAATCAGCCCCGTAACTCGATTTAGAGTAGTTGTATACAGATGGCAGGTGCTGCTGTAATGGTTGTCTTCCCTCTATTGAGCACTTATAAATTATTGACAGCTCAGAATGAACCTTGGAACCTCTGGCCTGAATGTTTATCTCATCTTTTCTTGATGTACTTTCTCAATTCCACTCATATTATGATATTTTAATTTTGCTTGTACGAATTATGAAAGCTACTAACCAATGTATATAATACAGACTGATACCGAACTTCAATGATTTAGTTTAAAATGTATGATCAGTGGTCAACTGTCTTCAACTGTACCATAATAAATAACAAATGTCACGTGGCGGTTCGATCATTAGTCAGTTCAAACGCAAACCATAAAAAAACGCGTGTTTGTTAGTGCTAGTATGTAAACTGTTGACAGTGGATGATCGAACTTTGTTAGGTGGTCTGATGAAACGTTTAATTTTACAACGTTTCAGTACTGGTGGTAGGGTAAAAATATGAATAACCCTTCTCGTATTGTTCCAACAGTGTAAGTCATTGTAATAATATATGAAACATTCTTGTCACGTGGGCATCTTTTTTATTCTTTGAAAAGTGTTAATAGTGTTCACAGTATAACTACACGCCATTAGTGATCAAATCCGCTTTATAAATCTGGATTTAAATACTAATAAACAAGGGAAAAAAAACTGAATAATTCAACGTTGTTTCCAAGAGCACAACAGTGGTTTTAGTCATATTTTTTAACCAGATTTAACAAAACAATTTTGGAATTACCTCCGACGTCGTAATTGCCACCATTTTCCACTTATGATGCTATGAACCAATTTATGTCCATACAATACGATGCAACATCTTGGTGTCCTTTCTACAGTGAGCCCAAGGACGTTCAACCCGATACAAGTAACCAGTTCGTGTACATTCCTAACGATGCTTTTACAGATCGCTGAAAATGAAATTCATAAATCGCAAAAAGGTTTGTTTACATATTAAATAGCATCCATGCAGCAGAATCTTGAGTGTAAGAATAGCAAGTTTCCGAAAGAGACTGAGACAAGGAATTTGTAAAGTGTTCTGATATCAATCTTATAATATCTCTGTGATGAGCGATACTACGTGGGATAGGTAAATATGTTAGATACATAAAACTGATCTAGTTTGTTTTTTGTTTTAATTTCGCGCAAAACTACACGAGGGCTATCTGCGCTAACCGTCCATAATTTAATAGTGTAAGACTATAGAGAAGGCTGAAAGAGTGAGCATGTTTAGTGCAAATAATTCATCTTAGAGGGAATAATTTTATCATATCTGTTTGCCCCCCAGTAGCACAGCGGTATGTCTCTAAACTCACACCGCTAAAAATCGGGTTTCGATACCTATCGCGGGGCAGAGCGAGCTTTGTACTTAATTCCAAACATACTACATATTCTTGTTTAATAAATGGGATATATCATGTAAATCTCTTAACGTTTAATTAGCTGTCTTTAATTTGGCATTGTAAGACTAAAGAGAAGGCAGCTAGTCATCACCATCCGCCGCCAAGTCTCGGGCTACTTTTTTACCAACGAATAGTGGGATTGACCGTAACATTGTAACGCCACCACGGCTGAAAGGGAGAGAACGTTTGATGTGATGGGTATTCGAACTCGCGACCCTCAGATTAGGACTCAGGTGCCTCAACCACCTGGCTATGCCGGGCGCTAATCTAGTTAAATACTCAATATTTCTGCAGAAATTTGATTTGTATATGCAAATATTTTTTGTCACTTCATTGTCAGAATAGGTGTATAAATAAAAAGTGTGTGTCTTATGTTTATATGTTTAATTTAACTGTGAGATGTCTGGAAATTATTTTAATAAAATAACTGTTAGTTCTACGTGTATTTAAGATTAGTGGTTACAAGAGAAAAAGGTTCAATATTAGCTTAAGAAATTAAATAATAATTAACATTTTGAAAATTGTTAGTTAACAATCTGATCGCTGGTGGATCGAAATAATCATTTGGCAGTTTAACATGTATCAATTTGTGATTTTTGGAAGACAGCTAGGATAAAAAGTAGATATATCAAAATTAACAAAATATAATATTCTGTTTATCCAACATACCGACGAATACATTTTTACACATCATAAGATAAATTATGTAGTGTGTCGTACGAATAACCTTTTAACTGATTCTTCTAATACAGCACAATTAACAGTTCGAACTAGAATATTGAGAGTTTCTATTCTTACCCAAAGGTTTAAGAAGAATTGACAAAAGATGAAAACGTTGTAAAGAGACAGCTATTAATATACTTAACAAAACAGTTTGTGCTATTGGTCACGTGTGATACTTATGTGCAATAAACAATATTTGTATTACCAATATAAAATTATTTTAGTTAGTTCACCAAGACTATACATATATTAAACGTGAAACTGATCTCTTGTAGTATTTTTTCTAAAGCAATAGAAAAAAGATTTATAATAGTTGAAACTTAAATATTTCAATATGTTCACATTGATATTGTTCATCAAACATATGCATCATACAGAGTCGATTGTTTGTTTTTGTTTGAATTTCGCGCAAAGCTGTTAGAGGGCCATCTGCGCTAGCCGTCCCTAATTTAGCACTGTAAGACTAGAGGGAAGGCCGCTAGTCATCACCACCCACCGCCGACTCTTGGGCTACTCTTTTACCAACGAATAGTGGGATTGATCGTAACATTATAACGCCCCCTCGGCCAAAAGGACGAGGATGTTTGATGCGAGCGGGATTCGAACCCGCGACCCTCGGATTAGAGTCAAACGCCTTAACACACTTGGTCATGCCAGACTTTACACGGTCAGTAATTTGAAATATATTTTACCCTGTCAATTTATTTAAGAGTTTGTGGGGATTTTTTTATTATAGGTAACTTTAGTGTTTCTCTACGTTTTTTTGTAATTGTAATCGGGTATATAATTCCTTTGCTAGTAATTTAAATATAAAAAATATTATAACCTGGACACAATAATACGTTAAACAAACAGTTATACTACACACAAATATTTTGGATATTTTGAAGTTTCCTTTCTAAAGAATTAAAACTATTTCTTCATAAAAATAAGTTTGTTACCAGACTGAAATCTGAATTTCAGTTTTTATTTGTTAAAAAATTATAGATACGTTTAATGCATTATATTATTTTCAGTGCAATTAATATTATCTACCGATAAGATCGAGCTCCTACTTAGATCAGAATCAAAAATTAAACCAGTAAAGATTATAGCTAATTCAATATACTTTTCTTGCGTTTTCAGTATAAAGAATATAATGTATTTTTCAATCAGTTGGGTTTCGTCACTGTTAGCGAAATTTTGAGTGTAAAACTCAATGATATTTCTGGAAGGTCTGCTAAATCAGGAGATTTAGGTTAGTTCTAAATATGCATGCTAAGCTAACATTACAAAATGATCTCTATGGGGCCCGGCATGGCCGAGCGCGTTAAGGCATGCGCTCGTAATCTGAGGGTCGCGAGTTCGCATCAGAGTCGCGCCAAACATGCTCGCCCTCCCGTTATAATGTGACGGTTAATCCCCCTATTCGTTGGTAAAAGAGTAGCCCAAGAGTTGGCGGTGGGTGGTGATAACTAGCTGCCTTCTCTAGTCTTACACTGCTAAATTAGGGACGGCTACCACAGATAGCCCTCGAGTAGCTTTGTGCGAAATTCCAAAACAAACAAGCAAAGCTATTCAAAGCTCCTTCCTCAACCCTGCAGATTTTCATAATCCAACTTATGAAAGAAGATGAGATTTTCACAGCACCAGTTTCAAAAGTCTAATCAACAGCTGCTTGAGATATGCAGTGGTTGAACTGATATGTCGTGAAAGCTATTTATGTACACATGGCTTATGCAGACGGAGATCCTTCTTGATTGTACTACGTACTGTTGCCTGGGCCACATGAATGGCACCACACTTCCTATGAAAGTCGAATAATGCCAAAATATACTTCTAATACATCTCTTTCCAATATAGCTTCGTATTGGATGTTTATCACATGAATTTCTAACATATACATTCAAAATCGCTTTGAGGGAACTTACTCAATCATCTGAGTCAAAACAGGGTTCAATAAATACTAGTATACACATATTTTTATTAACAACATTTCTTTATTAGTTGTATGTATGTCCAAGCTAAACGGTTCCTTCTCTGTTTTGTTTGTTTTGTGTGGGTATTTGTGGGTGTAAAAGAATATATACTTTGCTTCTTCATTTAGTAAATATTGTTTTAAACGTATATGAACACATTGTAATTGGGTACGTTTCTTTAGAGTGTAACCAGATAAACTTACGAACTTGCAAAAACATTCAAAAATTAACTTACAATAGCACGAGGAAAAAACAAAACGCAGAACAATAACAAAAGGTTTGTGAAATTTAGAGACCAGAAAGGATAGCATTATATTTATATATATGTAAATAAATAAACAGATAACGAGGGTATAGTTGACCATGTTCGGATATTTCTTATCAATATTAAGTGTACCCTTGGTCCAATCTCTTTAATACCTGCATCAAGTATGTGAAAGAAGAAACGTTATACTATTACTTGTATAAAAGTTAAGAGCCAAGTTTCTAAGACGTCTCTGTTTATCGTTTTTCATTTGGATTGCCTAGGTTATTGCGATAATGTTATCCATCCTATTTAATTTTGCATATTTTCCTTATCGGTATCAGTGTTTTTTTCACCTAAAATTATTCAAAAAATCCATTTAATGATAAAAACAACAACTCGATTCTTGTTTATTTAACTTCGTGGTCTATACATTTGTGGTGTTGATCGATGATGCTTCTAAACCAAAGACATTTACCATTCTCCTGCACGTTTTATTACCATACAGATGGCTAACAACGAATGAAATCACAATAAAACTTTATGGAGGTATTAGTCTCAAATTATTAATGATCGTAAGCTTCATTGGTCAAAAGCTACATAGAGAGTGATTGCAAAAGTACTAGTCTCAGATAATAAAGTGTTCTTCTTTGTTTCAGAACAAAGCCACATAGAGCTGAGCTATCTGCTGTATCCATCGACGGGAAGTGAACTCCAAACTTTAGCGTTATACGTCAGTGGATTTATTAAAGTCACATTCAAGCACATACATAATAAAGCGTATTTCCTGAATTGTTTCTTTTACGTATTAACGGATGGATGTATCGGTAATATTCTGTCTTCTTTAGTTTCAGTTCGTTTCTAAAACAAACGTATTTTTCATTTACAATACAGTTTTGTTCAGGCTTTTCTCTCTCTTTCTTTGTTTTTCAGTTGTCAAACATTTTAACATATATCAGGGTGTTTCATGCGCAAACAAACGTATTTCTGAACATACATATTCCGTGTGCTCATGTATGTTTAACATCAATTATTATTATGCTTTCTCCCCTCCCGGATATTTCAGCTGTAAATCTCAGGGCTAATGATGCTAAAAATAAGTTTACAATAACCACAGTGGGCAGAACATGGATAACACACTGTGTAACCTAGTGCCAAATAACAAAGTAAACAAACAATTATTATTATCAGTTTAATTGATTTCTATCTATACACTAACTACAACAAACAAAACATGGCGGTTTTGTATTAATAAAATCCCTAACTTATCTTAGATTCTGAATTAAAATAATTCATTACTTACTATAAAGCATACCCAGTAAAAAGATTATGAAGAAATACATTTCCAAACAAGCATTAATCGCTAGGTGGCCAACTGCGTAATGGTGAAGGTGAATTTATGAACAAAAATTTAGTTTCAGTTTTGTTTTCGACTGAAGTGTCCCCATGATGGTCATGAAATTCCAGAAACAATATAAAATATTAGTAGGTCATACGCTGAACATATAATATGCAATCACTTTACAGCTCACATGATAAACCTATACATTTCTATATATTTATTACGAATTTTGTCCGAATTTTTTATTTGGTATCGATGCTGTCATATAATATAGCTTCAGATCAGAGTAGGCCAAGTGCTTGCAGCAAAACAAACACCCAATCTAGCCAGAAATGTAACTGATTTAACGTACTTTTCTTCGGCAACTACTTATAAATATTAGAATACAGTATTTCGTCAGTTGGATACCCTCGATGTTAACAGTATTTTCGTCCACAATCCCAATAATACCTCACGAGATTTAGCCACCTTACGAGATTTACGTTAGTTTGTTTGTTTTTAAAATTCGCACAAAGCTACAAGAGGGCTATCTGCGCTAGCCGCTCCTACTTTAGCAGTGTAAGACTAGAGGGAAGGCAACTAGTCCTCGCCACCCGACTTTTTAATGGAAATAAAGTAATAAAACTGTTGTATGTAAGAACGTATTTCTAGTGTTGGATGATGAGACGAACATGCTACCTAAAACTATTGTTGTGTGACACTAAAATCAGCCCACAGTTGTATTGATGTACTACACCTCACAAAACTACTGTTGTGAAATAAGAAAATCTGTTTGTTTGTTTTCTGAATTTCGCGCAAAGCAACACGAGGACTATCTGCGCTAGCCGTCCCTAATTTAGTAGTATAAGTCTAGAGGGAAAGCAGCTAATCATCACCACCCATCGCCACCTCTTACGCTACTCTTTTACCCACGACCGTCATTTTATAACGCCCCCATGGCTGAAAGGGCGAGCATGTTTGGTACGACCGGGATTCGAACCCACGCCCCTCGAATTACGAGTCGAGTGCCTTAACCGCCTGGCCATGCGAGGATGATTTAGGTTAGTCAGAATTACTAATTCTAAACTAACATTGAAAATCAGACTTTATAATAAAAGTATAATATTGAATAATAAATCAAATAAAATGCAAGTACTTTGATATACCAACTAGTATAGCCAATACTGTTAATTGAAATAACAAAAGAATGATACAGTATACCTTCCTTACGGAACACATAAACACCAGTCTAATTATCATCGTAGAAGTATATTTCTTAAAAACTGGAATCTTGCACTATCTTTAACACGTCATTTTACCATTTCGTCACCCCTTCTATATAACATCAGTGGGTATTCCCATTTGCGACAAGTCAAACCATGTGGTTTCGTTTAAACCGTATTGCTTTAGCAGCACCAACTTTCCCAGGCTAAAAACGAAACCAACGTTCTTGAAGGTTCACTATTACTTCTTTTGACTGAAATGAAAAATCATTGTTTTGTATTATCACTTGCAATGCACAGTTTTGCCAAATGTTTAACTTTGTGAAATCGATAACATTTCACGTAAACATTTGTATAGGTGTTTAATAGCATACATTTGTTCTCCATGTAAATACGTATTATATGTACTATCACACATTATGTAATTATATAAACATTCAATACGTTTATCTGCGCATGAAATATCAGGTATATGTTAAAAGGTGTAACGCCTAGGAAAAAAAACAGAGAAATTTTAAGAAAAGTACTATTCTATATATTGTAAATGACATAGTATATCTGTCTTATAATTAACTCATATTACCGAAGACAGAATATGACCAATATATCCATCAGCACATATGTAAAATAAGAATAACAGCTCAGAAAATACGCTCTGTTTCTTCGGGCTAGTCATGTTGAAGCCACTCTTTATAAACACTTTTCATCGTTAAAGCTAATGGTCATCCATACTTTGGTAGTGAAGTCCCACTGTTGAAAACAACAAAGGACAATATCTCTACTGTGGATGTATTCATTGTAAAATTGTTTAAAAAACGTGTTAAAAATGTGGAGAGAATGAACTACGATTGGTATATTAATCATTAGACGCTCACTTACGTTATAACGAAGACATTTGGGCACCTTTGTAGTGCCTCTGGATTTCGTCCATTTTGGTTAACGAAAGTAGTCGTCCGTCTGCATACATATCGCCACTTCTTCGTCTGAACAGAAAATTATTGCCCTAGCCTATCAGTTATAAATTATGGGCGACTATCTCAGAAGTAGCTTGACTTTGCGCAAAATTCAGAAAAAAACAACAACATATTTCTTAGCCAAGGCGTTACTAAGAAACAACATATTTCTTAGCCACGGCGTTACTACGAAACAACATATTTCTTAGCCACGGCGTTACTACGAAACAACATATTTCTTTGCCACGGCGTTACTACGAAACAACATATTTCTTTGCCACGGCGTTACTACGAAACAACATATTTCTTAGCCACGGCGTTACTACGAAACAACATATTTCTTAGCCACGGCGTTACTACGAAACAACATATTTCTTAGCCACGGCGTTACTACGAAACAACATATTTTAAAGTCATGGTGTTTCTCAGCAAACACGTTTATTAGCAACATTTTAGTTAGCGAAACAAACAATACATTTCTTAGTCACGGTTTAGGATATAAATTTACTTTAATAATATGTTGAAGTTTACTTTCATTATAAGCCTGTTAGTTTTGATTTATTTAATTGCAAAGTATTTACCAATCATTTTATCGACATGACTGTGTAAGTTTCAATGTCATGAAATAGTTGGCATACTTAAAGACCCCCACATAACAAGAGGCTTTACGATTTGAAGGATGGCAAAGAACAAACAGACAGTAAACTACTCTTTACTTGAACCCTCAGTAGCCTCACATTTCACAAGAAATAGAATAAACAAAAATTCAGCCACTTAGACGCAACTATTTTGACTCAGCTCCAATAGTGACAATGGTATTCCAGCCAATTCGTAACCAAGAAGTGACAATTTCGAAAGCTCAGCCAATTACGATTAATATAAATTCCATAAAAGGGAAAATGTTACCACTCACCCGTGACAGGTAATCTCAGAAAGTAGTTATTACAATGCAGAACATACACAAATAGAAGATAATCCATACCTGAGGAGTATCTACTTTAGTTGACTCACTTGAGTTTCGTAAGGAAATCTACAGTATTCACTAGCTTATAACTTTTGTTTATTAGTAACAGAAATGCAAAATAAAGTGACAAATCTTCCTCTTCTTCTTCTCGTGTTTCAGAGATAACAAGATAAACAGAATTATAAAAACTTATAAACAGATAGGCTGATAAATTATGTATGTGATAGAACCAATTAATTTAAAGTACAGCTTCTACCAAAGATTAGTCTTTCGGTTTCTCACACTATTAAATCACTAAAATAAAGTTTAACCTTGTAGTTTATTAAAGAGTCGCGTAGCAATAATACAATAGTCTCTAATTGTTGAAAGTTAAACTTAAGGAAAAATACAATACAAAGTGAATAAGTTTTAAGTTAGTTTTTTACCCTACCGGAGAAAAGTACAGATTCAGTAAATTACATGCACGGACTGTACTTTCTTTTAAAGAAAAATGTACCTTTAGGAGTACAAGTAAAAAATCATCTTGACTGGAAGGACCAGCACACAGTCATAGGGAAATATTATGTGGATTCACATATAGAGGGTGCGTTAAATTTAATAGCTCTTAGCTATAAATTTCTTTCTAAGACAGCTGGCTCACTGAAAAGCTAGCAGTAAAACAAATAGTGACGTAACGACTTGATTACACACCTGTATGTAAACTCAACATGTCTGAATAGAAGTGAATATAAAATCGTAACAACGATTACAAAATACACATGATTATAACCGTTTTTTAGTGAGATGACATACCTCAAAATATTGGAAAATTTGTGGATTTTTTGATAGAATTACACAGATTGACATAAAAGTGGACAACAAGATGCCTTTTCATTCTTAATGTAGTGTAATGCTCAAATAGTTATCTAACACTCTTGTAGGTGGTTAATGATTTATTTCGCATAACTATATTTACGTTGGGAAGGGTTCGCCACTACGACCCTCCCTTTCTTTGTCACCATGGTTGAACAAGTGTCCTTTCTTACGTTACACCTGCGATCTACAAAAGCTAAGCAGACGAAACATTCTTAACAAAACGTAACCAGGAACACAATAAAAAGTCCCTGAACCAGTTAAATTCTCAACACCCTCACATAAGATTTTCTTATGAAATAGAAAATCAAAATAAATCTTTCTTTGACGGTTAAGTTCAAAAATGAGACAACGAATTTAGCATTTCCGTTTACATCAAGTAAACTTTCACACACGCTTTGAAAAAGTTTAAAACCATTCAAACTAAGCCTAATCTTAACTCTTCCTCACAAGGCCTACTCGATCTGCTCGGATTACATCTTTATTAATAACAAAATAACTTAGTAGGATACACAACACCTAACTTTCTTACTAAGAGTCACCCGCTGAGACAATGGTAAGTTTTCGGATTTACAACGCTAAAATAAGGGGTTCGATTCCCCTCGGTGGACACAACAGACAGCCCGTTGTGGCTTTGCTGTAAGAAAAACACAAACACACTCTTACTAAGAAGAGAACTCCACCAAAAGACATTCAAACACATCCCAAATTCTAACACTTGTTATTCCATACTTTTAAAAGTTTATTGTTAAAACTCAACACAACAAACTATTTAGGTACTTCTACTCCAGATTAAATTCCATATTGTCTTCAACCTGCCACTTCGTATCAGTAGCTTTTGTGGAACTAAAGACACTTTATCTTCACTCTTACGTTCAAAGGTCGTATATAAATCTGCATATGGTAGCTGTAAAGTCATCTTACATAGGCAAGACTTCTTGTTAGTTACAAATACGCGCCTTATAACACATGGGAGTTGCTAACAGAAGTGGACGTAAACTGAAAACTCCACCTAACCCTCCCGTATATTCTTACAAGGAAAATCCAGGACTCAAAAGATATTCAGACTCGTTACCCTTCAAACAGCTCTCTCTTTTGTGTTTTCTATTCAATGCTTTATAATTTTCCTAACACTATTCATTGTATTTTCATATCAGTAATTGTTTTAATGATTGTTTAACTTGTCATTTTAATAGATATGCTGAAGATCATAAACGTTCATTAAAGACGTTTACAAATGTTGTTGTTGTTCCACTATTAATTATTAGAACGCTTTACAAAATGAACTACAATTTAAAGGCGATAGGTAAACTACAAGGTGAGTTGGTGTATGATGTCAAACTTTAAGCAGATATTATTAGTATGTTAACAAGTTGAAAATAGCTTCTTAACTAGTCTGTAAATATTGTTTTTGGAAGGTATAAGTTACCCAGTTACAGTAACGAAAAGTCTTTCATAAAAAAAATAAATACTAGTTTAGAAACGTTATGTTGGGAACTGTATTATTAACTTTAAAACATTCTGCTTTAAAGGCAGCTAACAACACATGTCAAGGTAATCTTATAGAAAGCAATTCTTTCACAAAATGAAAAGTTCTCTACAGATCATAATGTATATATTACACATATAAACTTCAAACTATTGTGGAAATATCATGACATGTAATACACATCTCACAGTAAGAGTACGATGTACACAAAGTAGGCTTACGACATGGAAAACGTGTTAAATCATAACATCCTTAGCTCATGTCACATTCTTAGAACAATATGTGAAAAGATACCAAGTACTTGAAAACTTCGCTAATATTATTGTTATACTATGTCGTTTCACTAGTATTATTGTTATATTATATCATTTCACTGGTATTATTGTTTTACTATGCCATTCACTGGTATTATTATTATACTATGTCGTTTCACTAGTACTATTATTATACTATGTCTCTTCATTTGTATTATTGTTATACTATGTCAATTCACTGGTGTTATTGTTATAATATGTCTCTTCACTAGTATCATTGTTATACTACATCGATTCCCTGGTATTATTGTTATATTATGTCGCTTCACTAGTATTATTGTTATATTATATCATTTCACTGGTATTATTGTTATATTATATCATTTCACTGGTATTATTGTTATACTATGTCGATTCACTGGTATTATCATTATACTATGTCGCTTCACTAGTATTATTGTTATACAATTCGATTCACTGCTGTTATTGTTATACTATGTCTCTTCAGTAGTATTATTGTTATACTATGTCGATTCCCTGGTATTATTGTTATATTATGTCGCTTCACAAGTATTATTGTTATATTATATTATTTCACTGGTATTATTGTTATACTATGTCGATTCACTTGTATTTTTGT
The DNA here is from genome assembly GCF_004210375.1 of Tachypleus tridentatus. Classification (NCBI taxonomy): domain Eukaryota; kingdom Metazoa; phylum Arthropoda; class Merostomata; order Xiphosura; family Limulidae; genus Tachypleus; species Tachypleus tridentatus. The sequence continues at coordinate 86,428,525 of NC_134832.1, read as the reverse complement.
TATACTATGTCGCTTCACTGGTATTATTGTTATACTATGTCGCTTCACTAGTATTATTGTTATAATATGTCGCTTCACTAGTATTGTTGTTATACTATGTCTCTTCAGTAGTATTATTGTTATACTATATCGATTCCCTGGTATATTGTTATATTATGTCGAATCACTAGTATTGTTGTTATATTATATCATTTCACTGGTATTGATATCCTATGTTGCTTCACTAGTATTGTTGTTATACGATGTCGCTTCACTAGTATCATTATTATACTATGTCACTTGACTAGTATTATTGTTATACTATATCGCCTCATTAGGATGATTATCAGGACACACTGTAGTATGTCGTGTGGTCAAAACAACTTGCAGAACCCACTGCGTGTTATTAACGGTAGTGATAGTTTAGGGATTTCCCACATTCTGTAGCTCGGATTGTGGTACCTAAACTATCACATATTTTCAAGTATGTGCTCTATGGAACCCTTACTTCACATTGCAAGTTTATAAGCAATCAGTTAAGAAACACGCGAGATATAAAATCTCCAATTTTAGTTAAATTTCTATCTTTCTCTTAGCACCGACAGTACGGGGAACTTTATTTTGTAGAAAACATATTAAATTTTAAGAATTTCTATTCAAATTTAGTACACTCTGAGATCTTTAAAACTTACAATTAGGTTTCAAGTTTAGTTTGAATAAAATGCTTTTGTTCAAAGTTATCCAACATAAACCGCTCAATTTTGACTAAAACATTTTCGTACGTTTACAGACAACGTCACATGATGTATCAGTCTTAAAATTTTTACCACAGCTTCATCTAAGAGTGAATGTGAACCGTTTCTAGTTTTTGTTACTCAAGTTAAAGATGACTGGTTTAGATCAGCAAACATATACGGTGAAAGCATGTGCAGTTGTGTAAGTATTGGTTAGGCCATGCAAACAAGATTAGCAGTTTCCAATTCAAGTTTTGAAATGGAGTATAAGGATAGACAGTTATGATTCATCACCAGCTTCTAAGAACAAGTTTGTTAAATTTTATGACATTCTCGTAATTAAAGTGTGTATTTGGTGTCACGTGATATTAGCTTAAGCATGTATGCTTATAAAGAGTAATCAATGTACCAAGTGCATGCGGTGATAACAAAAACAAGTTAGATTAATCTAGATTCCATGGCTTAATATAAAGGAAATCATTATAACTGTTTAAGAGACAAAAATTACTACCATGTATTGTAAAGAATATGACTGGTTCTCATCTGTTTCAAAAAGTAGGGTTACGATCCTAAAGCTAATGTTGTTTATTATCGAAAGTGTTCTTTCTTGCTGTGGTTTGTTGATGTGTATTGACAAGAATTCATGACATATACCCACCATCACGCCCCAAGTTGAACAAAATACGGGGCCTGACTATGTAAAGAATGAATATACGCTGTAAAATTATTATCAATCCTACAAGTTTAATTTCATTCCTTTAAGTTTCACACTCAGCCCTTTTTTAAACGCACTTTTTATCCACCTGAAGTGTTTTTAAATAAAGTATACTACACCGCCTCACTTGCATGATTGTTATACTATATCATCTCGCTAGTATTATTGTTACACTATTTCGCTTCGCTAGCATGATTTTTACAGTGTCGCCTCACTATATGTCGATACCCCGTTGCACCAAACATGTTCGCCTTTTCAGCCGTGGGGGCGTTATGTTACAGTCAATCCCACTATTCGTTGGTAAAAGAGTAGCCCAAGAGTTGGCGGTTGGTGGTGATGACTAGCTGCCTTCCCTCTAGTCTTACACTGCTAAATTAGGGACGGCTAGCGCAGATAGCCCTCGAGTAGCTTTGCGCAAAATTCAAAAACAAACAAACAAACTATGTCGAAAAGAAACTGAATGTTTTTAATCACTTTCAATTCCAATTGGAGTTTCGAGCTTGATTTACACCCTTGTTAAACCAGATACTCCAGTTATCTAATCCAAACAGATAATAGTGGTTCCACAAAAATTAATAACTGTGTCTAACATCTGTAAGTTTGCAAGTGACTTGCACTGCCTCTCTTTACGTTTGAATAATAAAGGCATGAGACAGGTTTAGTTGTGGGAAAAGTGAGCGTGCAATCACATTAATGCGTTTGTTTTTTTTCTCAAGCAGCTATAGTGAAAAGAGAATATGTGCTCCATTTCACGTATCAATGTTCTTTTTCACATTGAGCATTTATAAGCAAGCCTTGCATATCACACAGGCGTATGGCTAAAAATCAAAACAATACGACTCGCAGGTAAACAACTTTTCAACCGGCTAAACCAGATCTTACCACAATTGTTGAAACGGGATGAATTTTTGCAATAGGCAAGTGACTTTGGGGTACTTTAGTTTCTTTGAGGCCTAAAGTGTCTTGGTTTGCATTTAACAGTCCACAATATGACTTAAGAAAAGGCTGTATATTTATTCTTTTATGCAAGATTTAATTTTCTCAAAATAAGTGAGTTGATTTTAAAAATCTCAGAATCTACGCATATATAAATAACTTCACTTTTACAAACATTTCATATCATGAAACGGAAACAAAAAATCACTGCAATCTATTATAAATATATAGAGAATGTTTTCAGTTGAATTGAAATATAATGCGAGAATGACACATCAGTCTTTTAGAACATTAAACACACCTACACAGAAAATTTCCACCCCGAATCAAAACGATCGAAATCTTACTTAAGCCTAAAACATAATGCCTGTACTTACATAAGACATGTCCATATATCAATTAACTATGAAAATTCAAGAGTGTAATGAATAGAGAAATGTCACTCAGTCATTTAGAAAATTAATCTCGACAAATGTTAATAAAATATAACAAATTCAGGAAAATAATTTTTCAAATCTTAAACTGTAAAAACAACTCATTTCAAAAAGGCGTGAATGGAAAACCAGCAAACACACAGGATGTATACATCAGACAGAAAAACATATCCTGAAAATATTGTAAAAACACTGTCAGTCTTTCAGTATAAAATTGTTCAAACGTAAATTACACCTCTAGATTCTGCAGTAAATATGCCTTTCTAAAATCATGTAGTGAAAAAAAGTTTTTATTGCAGAACATTTTGAGTTGTTGAAAGGTAGTGTTAATGTTGTTACGAATACAGTTACAAACTTCGTATCACTGTGTGAAGCGGTATGAAATACTAAAAAAGAATAAAACTCCAAATTTTATCATTTTCTAGCACATTTCTCTTTGATTTGATTATATATTTATATATATATGAATAATATATATACATATCATACCATTCAATTTGAATTCTTCGTGGAACCCGTTTCTTCTACTGAGGATATTCGAGGATAGAGTAGCGTACGTGTATGCCTGATACAACACACATATAGGCCTCCTTTACTGAACTGAAAAATGAGAGTTTCTTACTGTTTATCTACTCTACATACAGCTAATTCTTGTATATAAATCCACACAAGGTAAACAGATGAACCTTAATGATATATGCATAAAAATGCGTTAGTTTGACCAAGGATTAACCACATGAAAGATGAAAGGTCGTGCACACTAAGCCACTCTAATCTGTAGAAACCACTCACTCATTCCTCTACGTCTAAGCCTACCGAAAGATATCTCGACACCTCGTATCTACAATATCGGCATCATAGCTCTAACATTACGTGACTCAGTCTTGGGGATCACTGTTCTCACGTGAGTGAGAATACTTCGCCTGTACTGTACAGCGTGTTTAGGCAGCGTGAACAATGAATTCCTTCCCCTCGCCCCTCCTTTAACCTAACTTCTTGTACTTGTAAGATAGTACACAAGCTCGTACTGCGCACACATCTGGGAGGTTCTGCGCACATAAACGCTTCAATAAATATTCAAATTTAACGATTTTAAGTAATTTGATAACAGAGACTGAAGTGTAAGTAAACTCAAATTATAACTGTTTTGTACTATATGTTAATTTACAAAGCAAGCTTCTCGTATGTTTCTCTTATATAAAATGTGATAGTGTATTTGCCAGTGTGTAAGGCGATATTTTTTACTCTTAAAATAATGCTTGAATTTACCCCGCGTTTTATGAATGGTTTAAGATAGAGTTCCAGTATGAACTTTTCGGTGAATTAATGGTATATTTAACCAAAACTACGTTGTTCATTTTACTTTTGTTTGTCCTCCGCTGATACAGCGGTAAGTCTACGGACTTACAACCCTAAAATCAGAGGTTCGATTCCCCTAGGTGGAGTCAGCAGGTAGCCCAATGTGGCTTTGCTATAAGAAAACACATACTTTTGTTTGCTTTTTCAAGCAAGCGTGTTGACATTGTCTCACCTACTGTGTTACAACAACATATTCGTAGTTGTGTCATTTGTCTTGATTTTTCATGACTGACAGTTGTTTACCTCACATGCTAGTTACAATTAATCAAGATATTTTTATTTTAAATGTATTGATCTCATCCACTATATTAATATATATTGATAACATTATATCAAAAGGTTAGTTTCTGTAACTCACTAAGTTTGTAAACTTCTTTTTTGTAGTATATCAGAATATCTAAAGGTTTAGTATTTTTTGTAATAGGAGTTCAACTTTAGTAAAAACATTGTTGTTTATTACATGTTTATGACTTAAGTTATGCCACACTGAACTTTCTGTAGCATTTGAATACCATAAAAAACACACTTGTGGTTGTTTTAGTTACCTCAGAGTGCAGGTTAGAGCAGTTTAAAAATAACTTCTAAGACTTTCTTTACAAAAGTAACATCCTAGACTTGCTCGACAATAGAGGTCGTCCTAAACACCGAACCTCAAAGAAGTACACTTAATTTGCTCACAAAATCCAGGGTCTGTCTTACACATAGGATCATCATATACACTGGCAAATACGGTATGAAGTAAAACTCACTTTTTATTGATATTTTAGATCGAGTAGACTCAACACAAAACAGAACTATATGCGACTCTAGGCTTTCAGCAGGATAAATCCTAAAGATGTTCTAACTCATTTTTATTGCATAAATTTCCATACAATGACTTTATGAAAGATAACTAACTAATAGTCTTGAGGTACATAGGTGTCATTAGTATCTGCCATAAAAACATCTAAATCGCTAAACATGTGAAGCCTGAAACAAGTAGGATGTAAAATACTTTAAAACAAGAAGACATGATTAACATTCCCTCCTATTCACTACTGAATATAATCACTAGGTCAAACTGAAAACTGTATTTTCCCCCACAAGAAGAAGACATTTGTCTACAACTAGTTTAAGAAAGTGTGCCCGATCAACACTGTTTACAAAAACTTGTATGCATAGAGAAAAACGTTTTAAAGAGTGTTGATTGGGCACTCTTTCTTAAACTTTAATTGACTTGGATAGTGATGAAAAATAATGAGCATTACCAATTATAAATCAAATTATTTAAATTAAATAAAACATATGTTTAATTCTTAGTTAACAACAATCTGTTTATCTTCTGTTACAGTACGAAACATTAATCTCACATTCACTTAGAGATCATTTTAGAGATGTTAACCTCACTACATTATAGCGTTTGATACGAAGGTACTTGATTCTAAAGGAATACTCAACGAGTATGAACAACGAGATGATGTTGCTATATTATAACGCCTCACATAAAGTTTCTTGACTAATCTATATAGCCACTAAACGTGTTTGGCAAAAAAAAAAAAAAGTAAACATCTGTTTTCTTATACCAGATTTACAAAATAATTTAGTTTTTTTGGTCGTTAAATAGTTAACTTTTAACCCTTGACTACCCTCTAAAGTGGGCCAAGCGATTTTAGTTTACTAATATTTGTAACATTTTTTTGTATTCTATCGTAATCGTTTCTTAGTAGTTCATAGTTTATCGAAGCTTTTGATTTTTAAGAAGTTTATAATATTAAAAAAACCTTAGGGGGTGACCTCACCAAAATTCATACTAATAGCAGATCATTTTATGGTCAGTTCCTTTAATTGGCTACTAATGAGCAAGAATTTTTTCTTTGTTATAATATACGCTCCGAGAATAACTAAAATCTATTTGCTGGACGCTTTCTTTTTTTAAAAATTCCGACCAATAATGCGCAATTGACGAAAAAAAAAAGGTGTCATCGCATCAAATTGCACACACACACACACATACAAACTGTGCCATTTTAAATTCAAAATAAACATGGGTACATGGTCAAAATATTTTTTTCTTTAGGGACACTGACGACCAATCAATAATGTCGGCCGTGGCCTATTGGTTATCGTCGTAACTGTGAACACGAGGGTACGCGACTCTCGACCCTCTTTCGAAAAATCGCTCTTCGTACTATGAAATTCTATATTAACAAAAATAATAGTGAAATCCTTCTATTTTATTAGAATATCCTAAGAGTTGGTTGTGGTGTCATATATTAACTAGCTTCATTCATTATAACACGGTCGAATAACCAAACCTCCTCAGTGGCACAACACTATGTCTGCTCCTGCCTACATACTTACGAATAATTGAAAACAAAGTTATAAGCTAATTTCATATAGCTGATTTTTTTGTCTTCTCATTTGCTTTAAGTGTACTTCTACTAACAATTTTACTATTTATTTCTATTATCCTAGCATACATAATTGTACGAGCAAATACTTTTAGTACGTTTCCATTTTCTAGTGTAATTTTCAGTAAAATTTTGTCAACTAAGTATTTTGTTAGAAAATTTGGATCATGGTTTGAATCGTTTCCTTAGTTAAACACATTTTTAATGGCTACCATTATATGAACATCCTTTAAAAAATCAGTATTTTATTGTGGTTCTTTTGATAAGTAACTAATCCAGAGTTGAGAATTATTCTATTCGTTATACAATGCTGCGTTTTGGTTACTAGGAACTCTCAAAGATCTGTCTTTGCCTCGATAAGCTAAATACCCTGACAGATAATGTTAACCATGACAGGTAATGTTAACCAGTCTCTTCAATATCAGGCTTTTCCAAACTGACAGTCTTCTTATTCTCCTTAGTGGTTCTCTGACACTGGTGAGTGATATCACCCGTATATGGCAGGACAAGAATTAACGTTTGGTATGATGGTTTGTTTGATTTCGCGCAAAGCTACTCGGAAATTACCTGTGCTAGTCATCTCTACTTTTGAAGTGACGGACTAGAGGGAATTGAACTCCACACGCCATCAACTTTTAGGAATAACGAATAGCTGTGTTGGCCATACTATTATAATGCCCCACAGCTAAAAGTAGAAGCATGTTTGGTGAAGCGTTTTAATAATGCGATTCACAAGTTACAAATTTAGCGCCTAACCACTAGGAAATGCCAGGTTTAATCAGCTTTGATTTGGGTTGATTTTAGTTTGAAATTTGATATAACATCTATGTACGTATTTTTTCATTGATTTCTACGTTGGTTTTGGAAAGGAAGTTCACACCATTTTGTCTCAAAATGTATGATCTTAATCCATGACAGAATTCTGTTGGAATGATCTACTTACCAGATGATCGAAACGTTCTTCTTGTTTTTGCTACATCTTGATTAATATGGCATAAAACTCAGTATTTCAAATTGTCCTATCTTTTTAAGTCTTGAAACAAACGTCGAAGAGGATGAATAGAAATTAGAATTCGTTTTGAAACTGTTGTAACGTTTCCTTTCCTTTAATATACATAACTGCAATTGTAGCAGTCATATCTTCTAAAACGTTGTTTTGTTCGTCTACAGCTAAACTGTATGCTTTCATTTTCATTCTTCCGTCAGCTTCTGAATCACGTGAATTGAAAACATTAAATCAGTTGTTAATTAACTTTAAACTTTTTCGTACCTCAAACAATTGTATTCTGAAGCCATATCTTTTTTTTTTTTCTTTCCGCATCATAAACGAGCTTTAGAATTGCATCAGAAAATAACGATGCTACAATTTTTACTTTTTGTCTTGCAAGATCTTTAACGGCAGGATGATGAGATATCAGTTTAACTAGCAATCTTTATTTCTTATGTTGATATTAAATGTAGTAATTAATATAAAGCGTCCGAATTAATGACAGTATTGTCAATAATGCAGTCTATATCCAATAAATTGTTCCTTAAAAGTGCGTCAGTTAAACCATGTATGTTACATGGCAGGTAAGCAGGATTTTTAAGCTAATGTTTATTGATAAACCACCTATTCCACTGTTCCTCCCACCCATGTCACTAACTATAGTTACAAATAAAAATTTTGCCACGAAAAACAACAACTGATAATCATATCTAGTGACCTTACGTATGTTGCTCTCCTGCTGGTACAATGGTAAGTCTTCAGATTTACAACACTAAAATCGGGGGATTCGATTCCCCCTCGGTGGACTCAACAGATAGACCAATGTGGCTTTGCTATAATAAAACACACCCATACGTATGTTTTTTATGAAAAGCGTAAAATTTAAGCTACCTCAGTTGCCAAAATGACCCCTTGCCATCACTACTTGAGCATAATTGTAAGGTATCGTCACGTGATCATTTAGTTTGTCGTATTCCGTCTGGCACAAATTTTCATCTTGTCAAATCAAATTGCTGATATCTTTCGTAAGCAGGAAATTTTGTTACTTCTGTAATTCATCAGCATAACAACATGAAATATGTAATTCGTCGTGGACAGTTTAGTTTATATTACCACTTTCTCAGTGTTGCACAGAAAGTAAATGATATTTCAGTTTGAATTTCAAATATCTGTGAGTTTTGTGTCTGTTGAAATCTTTTAAACTTTTCATGATTATTTAACAATGATCTCATTTATAATTCTGGAAATATTTGTCCTCCTTGAATTAATGCAATTAAATACAGCACAATATATTTGACAAAATCAAAGTAAAACTGCAAAACAATCATAGCATCTTGGTGCTGTATTGCTCAATATGTGAAAGACATAACTCGCTTACAGTGTGATGTCACATTGTCTAAGAGGGGTTAACAATTTGGGCAGTGAGAACAGACTTTATTTGTAGTTACACGATCACATTCTTGTATAACTCTGGGCGAACATTAGAAGCAAAGAAAATTTGTTACCCAAAACATTAAAAGTGTAATTAGTAGTTTTATAATGAGAGATTCGAATATATGTTATAAAACATTGTGTCGTAAATAGAAAATTGGCATACGAGATATTTTAAGCCTTTCCTTTTTGTGTATAAAAATGTATTTCTAATGACGCATTGATTTTTTCTTCCCTCGCCATTCTTTCTTGTTTCTGGTGAAGGAATGCTCTGATTTTGGAGCTTATATTTTCTGAGATCCAAGTGTTCGCTCAAATGTCTACCATGCATGGTGACCCATTAATTATGTATAGATCACTGCAGCATACTACACTGTCCTTAAGTTCTCATAGACAGGAGACCCTATGGTGGCGCCCTCAAGATCATTCGACTGGTCAATAACAGCTGAAGCCAATTAAGTGCGAATATTAAATGACCTCCATAAAATGAGATTCAGTGCCTAGTGACCCCACCTATAATGCAAACACTTTGGGTGCCTTTGGACTCCCATTAAACCTGACGTTGCTATAGTTTTCCTCTTGTATGACTTCATTTTATGTTGAATCAGTGAGCTCTGAATTTGACTTTGTTTTCATGGCAATAAGAAAAATCTATGATCTCAGTGGGGCTTTGAAGTTGTATCAGACTGAAACACTATCCTATTTCATTCGTCACCTATGCCTGTTTTTCTTACTAGGTATTATTTGCCAGAAAACCTGTGGGCATTGTCATCATTCTTTTTCTCATAAGGTTCTCAATGGTTCTCTTAGGTTTGACAAGGCAATTCGATTGGATCATGAAGCATTCTTATTAAACAATCAAAGTGTAAGAAAAGTTAGCTCCTTTTAATTTGTAAGACTCTTAAACGTTGCTGATCATAGTACACTTTACCATTCTCGAGGAATAATTATTGTATCCAATCTTTATGGTATTCTGGAAGAAGGCATTCTTTTTGAGTTACAAGACTAGGGTGTTGTAGCTATCAAGATGGGTATTCTTACATAAAAATAAAAAACATTGAGCGGATCAGAATTCTTAATATAAGTTTTTATTTTCCCATCTTCCTGCTGGTATTGGAATAAATTATCTTATGTTTCCAATATAATTTAATGCTTTAACTGTCAGCAATATTTTCATTCTATAACTGACTATTGCGAATCTTCAACATGTGCTCATTGTCGTAGTAAAGACTAAGACAACGATAGCTTTGAAACCAGCACAGATTGTGTCAACTATCAGGTCCCAAACATGTCTTTTTCATCTTCATGTCTCTATGTGTAAAGATAAGAAAGAAATGCAGAGTTTCAAGTCATTGAATAATACCGCTTGCATTGTAATGTGCAAACTACTTACACCATTTTTGAAGTAGAATTATGCTTCAACTGTACATTCAGTCATTTCAATTGGGGGAGTTACAGGTGTTGATATCTAGATCGCCATCTCAATCATTTTCTCTGGATCTTAAGACCTTATTATTAACAAGGTTCCACCTGTTAACAAGGTTATTACCATCCCATTTCCATGCCCACTCGTAATTAAACCAGGTATTCGAAACTGACCCTACTGACCATTGCTTGCAAGACAGTTGTGTATTCTCTTAACCAGTTTTTAGATTTGCTGTATGTAAAAGAAGATGACTGTCCATCAATTTCCAGTCTTCTCTAATGGCGAGGTTTGCGTTTTAATCTGGATGACATCAAGGTTTACTATCCAACTAGCATTTGTCTACAATAAACATTCTTGTAAACTACCACTGCTATCTATTTATGGCAGTTTTCATTAGTCAGGAAACACTACTGTGTGATGGATGTGCTATATGGGAAGTGGATTTGTTATGGTCATACCATTTAAAAAACAACTAAAGAGCTGTTGCGAAACGTATCTCTGCCAGCAATTCCATCACACTTTGTTCTTTCCATTTTACAATAGGGGATGATACTGACCAGGCTGTTCTTGATGATCTAGTTTCTCAGCTCTTATCTCCATTTCATCATCTTGTTATGAGGTTACATTGATACTAACGAAAGACAGAGTTCCATTGAATGTTTCTCCTCGCATAATGACTTCACCCTCTTAAATACTGGAAATATAACATATTTCCATGTCCCAGTTCTTCTTCCTCCACACATGAGGTTTATGACTAGAAGGTAAATCTAATGGATGATATATCGTTACAGTCCGATTTTTGCAAATATCATTATTAAAATGATACATTTTACCCACCCAACATCTTGTACCAAAGCTTTACTTGTCTGTCTTTTATGTGTTTTGTTTCTAACAGTGTTTAGAGAAACGATGTTTTATGTATGTATATATATATATATATATATACACTTCTATAAGCCAAAACTTTAAAGACAAATGCACGATAAGCAATTGTTTTAAAACAGGTATTTTTCAGATTAAACTATAGCATGTTTTGAGAATGATAGTTTGACTATATAACTCACAGTTTTAAGCAAATTATTACGATACACAAACTCACATGCATCTGTTTTATATATTCGTAACGTAAAATATTGTGCAAACACGGAATTCTTTTTTTTCTTCTAAATACGTTCTCAGAAGTTTAGCTGATGGATCTTCAACAAAGGAGGTGACATTCACAGACATACACAATAATGCAACGCATGCGTATAACAAATGGTAGTATATTCCGAGCTCAGACACTGGCTTTAAGTTTCAAAGACCAAACACTTTTTTTTTTTTTTTTTGGTGTTGAAAGCGTCAACGTCAGTTGGACCGCCAACCACCACCCAAGGAGTCCCTCAGCGGTTTTAGAATCAACGCAAAAGATAATATCCGTTGTTGAACGTTACAGCTGTTTCGCGCTGATATCACGAGACACCCTGAAGGAACTGAGAGCAAAGAACATTATATTCAGTTCAGAGCGAATTCCAAGGTTACTCACACCTATAGTATTCAGAACTCAGTGAATAAAAACATACAAAGGTGCCGATTTAGTGTTTAGAGAACTGTAGTTTCCTACAAGACCTTCCCGGACGGTTGTAAAGAAATGCGCTTTCCGAAAGAAATAAGTTTGAAAGAATAGCCGTCTGATTATGAATCATGTGCAGTGAAAACAAATATACAATTATATTAACCCATAAAAAACTGAATATATAGCGTACAACCAAGCTTAAAACTTTTTGAAGCTTTAGATCATCCAATGCCAGAAATACCAATATAAATTAATCCATATTACTGCAATTTAAACCTTGCGTACATGCGTCACATTTTTTTTCTTGAACGTTTCCAAGAAATGAGGTAACTGAAGGCCATAGTAATGTCACAAAACTAATATTCACTAAAGTGGAACGTTTTAAAATCAGGGAAAGAGAAATAGACTGTGAATACAAAAACTTGTTCAACTTGCTACGAATGAATCATTCGAACATAAAGATTTGCAAGAATCGGATAGAAGCTGGTTCTAGGTATGAACCCAGAAGCTAGTTTTATTATAGCTAACTAGGATTAAAACAGGTGTACGTGAGTTTAGAAAATAATGCAGCAATACGATCTACACAATAATCAAGTTTGAATATCCACTTCTGTGTACACACACAAAAATAATAAATTCAAACTATATAATTTTCTGTATGCTGACTTCGTTTCTGGTTATAATGAAGAGACGTGTATTATATTTCTGATACTGCAGTCAGTACGTTATGAAGAAGTGTATTATAATAGGCTGGGGTTGGCAAAATAGTAAACCTGTAAATGAATCATTGTCATGTATTTCATTTCTGGAAATATATTATATGTTTATATATATATGTATCCAAATCATTTTTGTACATTTTTTTCTCTAGAAATAAAGTCCTTATTTATACATGCATCCAACTCCTATTGTTTGCAGCGGCTCATATAATAACTCATAGCTCCATCTCTTGATAGATTTAAGATCAAATTACAGCCGCGACTATTGATCATTCCCTTTTGTTTTTTCTTTCATTAAGACATAATAGCGTATGGCCGCCGAAAGTTATTTCTGGCCCAGGGGTAATCATGGACATATGACCCCCATAATACCACTTAACTAGAAAGTGTAACTTTTCGAGTCTGTCTTTTCATGGCGGAGTTTTTAATGAATTCTGAAAAGTTAATTTGTTAAACTTTCGTACGGGTCTCCTGATGACTCTGGGCCTGGGGTAAACCCCGTTACCTCACACCCCCTTATCGCCGATCATTTCATAGTGAATAAACTACTAAAAGCTTAGGAGTAAAAACGCATTAGTTATATAAAAAATAATTAATAATTTATTATGAAGCTTATAAATGGATATATATATCCATGTGTAATAATTAAATAAAACTCTACAGTGAGATAGAACATAGGAGGGAAGCTTTAACTTTTTTTTTTTCTGCTTGAATATTGTTAACCTTGATGGGGTTATCTCTCAGAGACACAAGCCGATGATATAATCTTTAGAAATATTGTGGTTTTGTTATTTGTTTAATTACCCGTCTAGTTTTTCACATGTATTTTAGCCACACAGTGTCATGTCTCAGTTCTTGTATAAGAGTAGTTAAGTTTTAATGAATGGTAAGTTATAAACTACTATATTTAATCCAGACACGAATGAGATATGTTTAAAAATTGTAATCACTTGCACTAATTGATTTGTTGTTATGCATATGTTCTTTTAACTTAAGGAAACTGTTCTTATTCATGTAAGCTGAAAGTATTAATACAATCCAGATGTAGCAAAGTTTTAAAGAAAACGTGAAACAGGCAAGTGCATTCATATGGCATCGCTTTACTGAAGACTGCTTTCGATAATTCTCAATGCCGATTTGAGTTAACTTAAAACAATGCATTATAAAATACGAAAAACTTTTCAGATTCAGAGACAATAATATTAAGATTAATAAAACTGTATTTGATTTTGGGTTATATATTTCCTTGTATATTTTCTGTACCTTAGCATCCACAATTTCTTTTGATACTGGAAATAGTCACTGCAAGTCAGACTGAAACGGCCATTTTTATCCCATGGATACACAGTATGCTGTACACAATATTTAAATTATTTTACCATTGGTTCAGTCTTGGCATTAGGAATCCCTGTTAACAAAACAAATGTACTGATTCTGTTATAGATGACAATATTGAATCGTGTAATTAGCGCATATAGTTAAGCTGGTATTCGATACACAATACACCCAAAATACGTAACTTGGAAATACTTAAATTGCTATAGTATTTAAAATTTGCATCTGCAGGTTAAATTTAAATCTTTAATCTTATATAAAAGAAATTAGTTATTTGTGAAACCAAGTTATTTTTTCTTGCACGTATATATATATATATATATACATGTATACACATAAACACGCACGCACACGGTTAAATTAACACGTTAATTAAAACAAAATAAACAGTTTACTAGATTAGATATTAAAAAAAAAAAAAAAAAGCTGCCTGAAAACCACAACAGAGGATAAAATGTACAGGTAACTCTTTATAACCAGAACTTACCTTGCCACTGATCATTTCGTTCTCTACCTAGGCCTGGCCAATCAGAAAGGTGCCATGCACATGCCAGTCAGTTCTATAATCACGTGCACACTTGGACAGTGAACTACGCAAGTTAATTCGCCAAAGTTGTTTCGAACAACTAGATAGACTATTCAAATCAAACAATCTTAAAATCATGACTTTCAACTACCTAAGTTTAAGTAGGCCTTACAGTAAAACATATTACGGGATACCTTTAATAAAGTTTTGTGTACTATCTATTTCAAGATGTGTCCTTGATATATATGTTCATGTATTACTTTATGAAATGCAACTTCTGATATTAATTAATGGTCGATAATGTATTACCTCGCAAGGGATTTAATTGTTTTTCTACAAATATTATGACGAAACATTTAATAAGTTCTTCTTACATGAGGCTAAGCCTTATCACGTATTTAGTTGTTAATCGCCAGAAAACAAGCACTTACTCTAATTAAATCTATCGTGAATATCTCAGCATGTAGCTGATTTTTAACTGCTGGTAGTGAGTTTTCTTCGATGAAAGTAAAATTATGTTTGTTAATGCATAGTCAACAGGACTGTCATATCATAACTTCATGTATTAGCCTTCGTTATAAAACTACCTTACACAGCTTTATTTATTCATTATAATTTTAGGTTCACAGCAGTTTTCAGTCTAGAAACTTCACATAGAGATTTTATATGATTTTGGGTATCCCAAAAATGCATAAATGGTGACACTTTCCGCAGAACTTCCGAGAAAACGTAATGATGCCGTTATAGCAAGTAGCACTTTGTGAATAATAACAAAATACAAGTATTTCTCACAGACTGGTTTAGTACTGGCAAGCTACAGGTTTTGAGTCCGAATCCTGTCACCTAACAGGTTCATCCTTTCGGCAGTTGTGGTATTATAATGCGAGTGTTAATCCCACCTTTGGTGGCTAAAGAGTAGCCCTACACATAGCAGTGGGTGGTGATGACCAGCTGCCTCCCTCTAGTCTTACACTGCTAAATTAGGGACGGCTAGCGCAGATTCAAAAACAAAGAAACAAACAAATTTGGATTTTAGGACAATAATATAATTTTTATTAATATAGATACTAAAGAAAGGAGTTAATATTATACATTGAATAACACACTTTTTATTAACACTAGGCTTAAAACCAATTTACCATCTTCATAAAATGCTATATATAACCTCAGTACCGTTAAGTCAAGCGTAACATAAGCATCATACTAGGGAGAAGTTAATTCCCACCACGGCCGTTTAGCATTATTTAGACAATTTTGTTTTAATAATTTATCAACCATCGACATGCGTTTATTAACCTAACAAAATCTTCGCTTTGAACCCTCATGAAAAAAATCAAGCAGGAATTCTGTCTTATTTTAGCTTGTGGTGCTGATCACGTGGGATTGATTAAACCTTTTATCACTTATTGGACATAAATGAAAAATGAGGTTCTTCTTTAAAGATTATTGTTTGGGATGAATCCACAGCTTCCAGCCGTGTCAAACAAGAAAACTATTTGTATAAATATCTATATAAACTAGTTAGCAAAAAGGTGTGTTTAAACTCACAAATGAAATAAACATCTAGAATTAGTTTTTAATTGTTTTACAAAGTTTTATTTCAATTTGACTTGTGTTTGTGACATCTAAAATAATTATTGTAGGAATTGCATTTTAAAAACACTCATAATATCTGTTCAGCAAATTTTATAAACAAGAAGGTTATGGACCGAGAAGACGTTTATGCATAAATAGTTTAGGAAAATTTGTTAAAAGAATATGGAGCCATACGGACCCTTTGTGTGATTCTGAATTAATAGATATATATAGATTATAACGAAACAAAGTGTGCGTACACATGTACTGCTTACCAATCGAACTAGAAAGGACTGTGAGGAACGTTCCCCTGTGTCAACATTCAGAATGTCAATCGAAACAGTATAAGTCCTTCTGTCCCTAATATGTTCGTCCACCCCTATACTATAGTGGTATGTCTGTAAACTTATACTGCTAGAAACCGGGTTTCGATAACCTTGGTGGGCAGAGTATGGATAGCTCTTTATGTAGATTTGTGCTTAATTGCAAATAAACAAACAAACTCTAATATTTCCAGTTATTGATATTTTATTATTATATATCTATTGGTTTGGCTATGGTAAGCCTTGAATTGAATACTCAGCTTTGTCACAATAACATTTAGTTTAATTTTAATTATTATAATTTTGAAGTAATATGTGAAAGTGAGAGCTGAATTACTTATCGTCAGTTCCATAGCCTTCGAGACACTTTCTTTGTAATGTTCGGCAGCTCAGAATATTTGGTATTAATTATCAAGCATTCTTTGACAGTGCCCTTACTACCTAGAACGGCAAACACATTTCAAGATATTATATATGCACGTATACAAATAGGAAAAACTACAAACAGTACCAGATAAGAGATGGTTTGCTTTCTATATATACTTAACACGTGTTATTTATTAACAGCAATGAGGCAAGTGAGGAAATAACAACACATGTTTAAAATCTGTGTAAACCAACTGAGAAGTAAGTGCACATGTTCCCACAGTATAAGTGAAGATTGTTCGTTTTTGAAACTTTACAGTGATGGTTAATTTAGTAAACATCACGTAGAAAGGTCGATGTTTAAAAAAAAGTAATAAACCTGTCCTAACATAACTAGTATTTTACAAGCTATGAAGTCAGTCCCATGTGTTCACGTTAAATACGCTAAATAGTTATGATTGAAAGAAAATGTTACTTGTGTTAACAGTTCTGGGAAGATCTCTGAAAGTATTTGTCTTCCAAATGTTTCTAAAATTAACTTATTATTTCTTTCTTACTTTATATACGTTATTAAATAAAGTGGATTTAAGTGAATTAATATTGTTTAGTTAATATTTCAAGGACGTTTGTCAAATTAATATTTATACATGTCCGTGAAAACTGAACTACAAAAGAAATGAGTATGCAACTGTTTGGTAAAAAATATTGATCTATTTCTTTCACACGAAATATCTATCTATTTATACATACATATGGAAAGCTCAATTTCGGAAGCGTAACCACGTTCGGAAACTCTTAACCCTAGTTCCATAAAACCTATTCTACATCAACGATATAGGGTTACTTTCTAGAGTTTCAGGGTGGAGTGGGGACACAGCGTTTGGCTGTTGCTCGTGCGAATTAACCAAGTTAGCGTGTAGTCACGTGGCTAATAGAATAAAAGCGTCTGTTGATTTGTTAACTTGTTTGCTTTTCCAAACGTGACAGAATTTAAAGAGAATGAAGTAAACCTATGTATCATAAATATAATTTTAGTGTTATATTGTGCTTACTTCTATGTATAACAAACATTCATACCTTCAGTATGCAGTATTAGTTAGCCTTATAGAAAGCGATTTATCTCTTATCCAGATAACTTCATAAGTTTTGTTTCAACTAAGATCAGAAACAACATGCGCGGTACGTATTGTATAGCACAATAAAACAATGTAAAAATACGTACTGTAGTACGCAGTGTGAAAAACACTGAAAATGAAGACTGCAATGTGCATAAGCAATGAAAAATGGTTTGTGTGTGTAACACAATTAAATAAAGCTGTAAAGTTAGTTTGGTTGTAGAATAATATAGTATTAAAGAAAAAGCGGATAACGAAGAGATTTTGGGATTTGATAATATCTTGGAGTAGAAAAAAATATGAATAATTGAAATCGTCATCAGTATCGAAGCCTTGCAAATATGGGTGAGTAGCTAATTCAAGGAGCCAGTAATAAAACGTTAGCCGGATCACACTTCTACATAATATAGATGAGGTATTTTAGGTAAAACTTGATTTCGGAAAAATAGAAGGTTCTTAGAATTTGTTCGTCCTGCATGAATAAGTTGAACAAAATTAAAAGAAACATACTGGACGCATTTGTTCCACTTTGAAATTTGAAACAAAGGATAAACTTGACCAAGAGAGCAACAATGGAAAAGTAGCACGTTAGCTATCATCTGATCTATAAAATGACTTGTAGTGAATTGAGACAAAATATGAATTACAGATCTGAACCAAGACAAAGGCGATTCTGACTCCGTTTTAAATTAATTTGGAAATTTATTTAAGTTTAACGCTGCCAACACTTTCAGAAAATGTCACGTCATCCAATTCAGGGTACCAATCACATAGCTCGTGAACAAGTAATTACCTTCAGTAGCAAGACAAGAACCGGCAACCTTATGACATTTTGAGTTACAAAAGGATTACAGTCATAATGTTGGTATATTACATACATATTTATAAATATAAATTTCACGATTTTGTGAAATAAGATTTGAGAAGAATATAATAACATTTCAATGCAAAATTTTAAGGTCTCGTTGGCAGCGGAATGCGACACAAAATATTCAGTTGGGCTACTATTATATTCGTCTTATTGAAAACTATATAAGATGGGTAAAGAAAAAATTCTTAAAGTTATTACGAGTTTATTTTGATGTAACATATAAACATATACCATATGAACAGTATTTAAACAATATTCACGAAACCTGAGAAACAAATATAAAAAAGCTTTATATCGGCCAAACAGCACATACGTGTAAAATGGTTATAGAAACGCAAGTTAAAGCATCTCATTTGATAAATTATATATTGTTACCTCTCTCAATTTTTTTGTTTGGTAAAAGTAGGAATTATATAAAGATTGCGGTTCTCCTCAATTTGTAAAATGTTAAGAGTAGCTTAACGAATAAAACCATTGAAACATTAACAGATATATCACAATCACATGCCTTTTGATATTATACAGAACTAAGTAGTAAAATTTGAAAGACACGTCTTTAGCGAAAGCATTCGACCCTGAACTTTTGTTGCCCAAAAACAAATCACGACACGTGGTAGATCTTAATGTTAGGTTCTCTTCATGCGACAAAAACATGGTCAAACAAGGTGAACAACTTTAAAAAAGTTATTAATATGCAAGCACTGCTGCACAACCAGTTTTCGTTAGAGATATATGTAAAACATTCATTTAACTTTTTCTTTTTTCAATTTATGATAATTATTTTTTTATTAGAATAGTGTTAACCAATTAGGTACTGGCCACGAAATATAATTCCATAATTATGGATTATGAACTTAAAATCACCTGGGTTTTGAAAACCCATTCAGAAGAGACAAAATATACAAACCAAACAAATAATTTTAACTTGATACGAAATAAATGACAGACGCAATAGAGAATAGAACAACAACAAAAAAACAAACCAACGAGCCCGTATTATAATAAAAAAAAAACAAATGCAGTATAAAAGTATGTAATTAAATATGCTGAGGATTCTTTAAATATTAATCGAACTGGACATAGAATATGTTTACTAATATTATAAAGCATGTTTCGATCATATGTTTCAGTAAATTATCATTAACCCCAGGTCGAAGTATTTATCAGAATTAAAAGGTTGGCCCAATACAGCTAATTTAATATACTGTTCTTACGTATAATGATTAGAATCCATTGATTTGTCAGTTTAAAGATATATTCGAACGAAATCACGAGGTTTAGCTAGCTTAACCTATATAAATCCTATATTCTTCAGTTTATAAAACAATGTACAATAATCCTCATTATAAAAAGTACGTCCTAAAAGTAAGAACAACACAATATATATAAGATCAGAATATAACTTACAAAATACATAAACATCAGTTGTTTGCTACATGCACTATCGATCCCTTGTCACTTGTAAAGCAGTACACCAGCATATGTAAAACTTTACTAATACGCCCTAGCAACGTCTAGTGACCAATGAAAGGCCATCTAACAACTGCGATAGAACACAGACATTACCGCTTATCTATAAAGTTGGGCAGCAGGAGGGTACAGATTGTACAGTAAAAATTAATGTCTGTGAAGACCAAGAATAATAAATAACAAAGTAAATAAAAATTATACAATAAATAGTAGTATAATTATAATAATCAAATTAAATTTAATTACTAACTATACAATCAGCTGCGCCTTATTCAAGAGGGTATTGGTGTCATGGTTTGTTTTGAATTTCGCGCAAAGCTACACGAGGGCAAGCTGCACTAACCGTCCCTAATTTTGCAATGTAAGACATCAGTACCCACCGCCAACTCTTAGGCTGCTCTTTTACCAAGTGTTACATTATAACGCTCCCGCGACTGAAAGAGCAAGCATGTGTGGTGCAACGTGGATTCAAATCCGCGACCCTTAGATTACAAGTCGAGTGCCTTAACAAATTGGCTATGTCGGGGCTGGTGTAATGCAAATAATCCGATTTTAATTATCCTCTTCACAAATGGTTAATTTACAGAAAGGATAACAGGAGGTAATAAATATAGATAAACCTCATATGGAGCACGAGAAGTATCACAACAACATTAAAGTTTAACGAAGAAGCACGAGAAAAGATAAATATTCCAATAAAGTAATTAATAGAAATAAATTTAACTAACTTAATGACACAGTATTATACTATATAAAGAACTTGAATTAACAGTAGTTATTACCTTTAAAAAATGAGTTAAGAAATTAAATTGTGTAAATTACCGTTTTAAAAAGGGTGTAATATTCTATACAATTATTAACTCCATAACTGGAAGCAAGAAGGCTGTTGAATTTTCCCGCAACAATAAATAAATATGGTGTTCAAAATGTGTAGGGGAAGCCTCATTCCCCAAAAATGAGGGCATATTTACGAGTTCTTCCCACGAAATATTGTAGTGATGTATCTAAAAAAACTGTAAATAGTAAACACTGCAACAAGTTATTTGGCAAATGTAAATATCCGATGATATCTGTCACTGGTATTTTTAATTAATTTATTATTTTTCTAAAATTATTTAACTACTGTCGCTCTTTAAAGACAAATTTAAATATTACTTACTGCTGTTGTATCATTTTTCTGGTTTTTAAACGTCTTACATAATAAAGCTGACGAATGACTAATTTACATAACTTATACAGTTATAACTAAACAAGTATACTTACAAAAAAACATGTGAACGTGTTATTTCGTGTGGTGCTTCAAGTATTTTAAATTACAAAACAACCGTCCAAGATATCAAAGGTTATTTAAACTATTCACTAAATTTCAAATGTAGTGAAAAAAATAGTTTTGATTACATTGCATAACGGAGCGAAAATGAATATTTCTCCTGGAAAATTTTCCACAGTTTAAAACCACAAAATAATTTGTTTAGCACACAACATTTACTGATATGAATTTTACGTTCTTCAACAAAAATATGGATAGTACCTTAGCGCCCTCACATGGAATCTGGTGTAAATTATTAAGCACCAAATGGTTTGTACGTAAGCAGACCTTTAGAAAAATTATACCAGTTCAACTATACAGGATAAAGCTATTGTTCTTTCCTAACCTGCCATTTCACAGAATCATCGGTTATATTTTATATATACAAATGTTTATAAACGATTCAAAATTTTCAAAATTATCTTTTATTCAACATTTTCTCTAAATAAACTGAAACGTATACATAAGATTCATAGTGTTCTTAAATATTTCTAATGACTAAAACCATCATAAATTTCAAAGATTTTTCTATTCTGAAAAATCTCGAATTATTACAATTACAAATAGCAATAATTATCAAACGACAAACAAACTAGGGTTTAGAATACAAATAATGCTTCGTTTGATGAATATCCCATACTCAGTTGTAAACGAATTCTGCATTACGAAACTTTCCTATAATTATTAATATTCATACGATAATTTGTCAGAAGGTAATCGAGAAAACTGTAATTTATTTGATTTGGAAAAAGATATCTTATTTTCACTTTCTTTCTTGATGGTAATTACAATGAAAGCGAAAAAATATAGGTTACGAAACTGGCCCAGCATGACCATGTGGTTAAGGCGCCGACTCGTAATGTGAGGGCTGCGGATTCGAATCTATGTCGCATCAGACATGCTCGCTCTTTCAGCCGTAGGGGCGTCATAATGTTACGATCAATCCTACTGCTCGTTGGCAAAAGAGTGACCCAAGAGTTGGGGGTGGGTGGTGATGACTAGCTGCCTTCCCTTTAGTCTTACACTGCTAAATTAGGGACGACTAGTGCAGATAGCCATCGTGTAGCTTTGCGCGAAGTTAAAACAAACAAACGTTACGAAACTAGTTATTACAAATGTTATCTGGTATAACCTGATGGTTAGAGAACTCGCCCCTTCTAATAATCGATGTTTAGATCTAAGAATGTTAAGTGCAAATGACCTCTTGTCCTAAATTAATGAGTCTAAAGTTTAAGTATCTACCTTAGAGAAGACTGGTTAGTTTGGTTTGGTTTGAATTTCGCACAAAGCTACACGAGGGCTATCTGCGCTATCCGTCCCTAATATAGTAGTGTAAGAGTAGAGGGAAGGCAGCTAGTCATCACCATCCACCGCTAATTCTTGGATTACTCTTTTACCAATGAATAGTGGGACTGACCGTCACTTTATAATGCCCCTACGGCTGAAAGGGCGAGCATGTTTGGCGCGACTGGGATTCGAACCTGCAACCCTTGGATTACGAGTCGAGTGCCTTAACAACTTGGCCATGCCAGCCCAACTAGTTAGTTATTGTTTTTCCAGTCGGTTCCATAGGTTATTGTTTTAATTCTTTCTGTCAAACAGTTTATTCATGCTGTAGTAAAATATTATAATTTAAAACAGTTTGGTTAATTCTGCGCAATTACATTTAAGATAAACCTTTCTCTATAGCAGAGTTTGAAAATCAAAACAACCTCCATGGTCCATTCGAAACTTCGGTTACCCGATGGGACAGCAGTAAGTTTATGAACTTTCAGCGCCAAAATCAAAGGTTCCCTTCAGTGGACACAGCAGATAGCCTGATGTGGCTTTGCCATAAGAAAGAAAACAAATAAAAACATCGAAACCTTAATTTTTTTATTTGTAGGTGATAATATAGTATACTTTGCGCCATAAAACACCAAACACCAAACTAATATAGTATTATAACGATACGGCGAATGTGTTATTTAATAAAATATAAAATTCTGTTGCGAAAGTATGTGACATAATTATTATGGTACATTTATTTTATTGCTTACTTTTGTTTCATTATAGTTTTCTTTTTTTGCATGTGACGTATATTCTTGACTCCCGCCTGTTCTCGAAATTTTTAGATAATTCTTGAAAGGAATTAGAGGAGCCTAATGTTTACGAAAGCACGCTAGAATATTGTTGCAAGCGAACTTCAGTGAAAGTTTTGGAGACTCGAGTGATTTATATGAAAGTAACGCGTCGAGAAGATAATATTATTAGACAACTGCAGTCAGTACGCTTATAGGCCCATGAAGCTATAATTGTGAATAACGTCTGTTATTGAGAAAACTACAGAAAAATGACCAGGAACTTGATAGATTTCGAAAATTATAAACCGTTCAACTTCAGTGAATTACTTCGGACGTATTTCTCCAAGTATGTTAAATATCTTCGCTGAAAGGAACCATCTTGTACCCTGTGTGAGGCCAATCAAACGACTGCTAGCTAGCTTACGCGTGGTGTGACAATATCTACTCAGAATTAATTTACTCGTCAGGGACCTTGGCCATTGATAAAATATTTAGTTCTAGACCTGATATAAAACTCAGTATTGTTTGTAAGTTTGTAAACTCTTGCATATAAGTTATCATTTGTAATAACTATTAGTAATGGCCGTTATTATAAACTGTACTGTTTTTATGTTTCCATATTAAAATATACAGGGTGGCCCGTAAGTCCCTACCCATCCATATGTTATTTTGTTATATTCAATTACGCATGAATTATAAACTTGTTTCTTTTTTCAGAGAAATATGGCCGATGTAAGCCCATTTACACTTGAAGAGCGTATTGTGACAAGTACGTGGGTACATGAGCGCACTGGATACATAAGATATATGGATGGATAGGGACTTACGAGCCACTCTGTAATTGTGTTAAAAAAGAAAATTGTGTGCATAAACATTGCTGGCAAATAACATAAATTTAATACATATCAATCTTAAATTAATTACTAATTTCAAATTCTTGGTTATTTGAGATAGTAATACTTAACATACATAACGTAATAAATCGGTGTCTCGTCCAAAATAAATAATAATGTGACATAATAAATTGAGAGCTCGTCAGGGATAAAATAATAATGTGTAACAAGTACAAAATATTTAAAATATTGACTTTCTTACACTATTTTACTTATCACATTTTTCGAAATGAGTGATAATGCTATACGAAAAACTATATCTATAAAAATATTTCTAGAGCTAAAAATAATATGTGCAAATGTCGCCACGATGAAACTTAGTAGAAATAAGTGCCTGGAACGAGATACAGAGAATAACTAATCCAGAAAAATCCACAAAATAAATGCTTTTTTAAACCTATGCACAGTCAGGAAGACGTAATAAAATGAGCAAAAGCCAAAAGTTATGCTATTAAGAACTTACTCAAGAATCACGAGTGCATTACTTGAACGTTTATCTACGCGTGCCACACACATCCAGCCATCCTCACTCATTAAACTACAAATATAAAACCTTTGTCTTGAAAATGACATTAGGACTGATAAAAAAAAGATATGCCACGAAACGATCATTAGTAAAAGATTTCTTACAAGCAAAGAAAAATTTTCTGTTTATATCATAAACTCCAATAAAAAATTATAAAACATGATTCTGAACATTATAAGATACATTTTTCTTGATGACGAGAAACCCACTTGAAATGGCTGGTATGGGTATTAGTACTTTTATTGATAAAGAGAGAACAACGTTTCGACCTTCCTAGGTCATATTCAGATAAAGAAATATACTCATTTTGATTATTACGCAACTATACTATACTATACGCAACGGTCGAACGAAATATACATTTGGAAGAACTTGACGGATAAGACACAGATTCACGAGATCTTCATTATATATGTATTAGCATGGAATAATAAACGAGGACTAGAAGTGCAATATGCAGACAAAAATTAACTTTTTCTGATAAGTCCTTCAACAACCAGTGAAAGTAACTCACACTTTGAAAAAAATCGATGAAGTGAAAAATGGCATCTTATTGTCACAAAAGAATCCAATAATGATGCAACTCATTAACGTGTTAGAAAGAACATTAACAAGACCAAGTTCTGCTGTTCAAAATAAACTGATGTAGATTGTTTCAAAATGCTTAAGAGTGAGTTTGTAGGAAAATTCAGACTGCACCATTTCCCTCCATCATCATTAAACCGACTCACATGATTTTAAAATTTGTTCTTTTAGTCAAGTTTTTTGCTCTGTCCAAGTTGCTATAGGTAAAAATGAAAGACTCAAGAAATTGAAAGTTTTCCAGAACACTCCTAGGAAATTAAAGATCATAGCACCACTGAAAATGAAACCCGGAACCTCATTGGTGGGGGAGGGGGGAGAAAACATCTGTCTTTGAACAAATGCTACATCAATAATATATTAATGCTGCAACCACAACGAAATTTGTAAAAAAAAATCAATCTCAGGAACTTACGTTTGCAGTGTATACATTGCGCTACGTGGAACTTGAACCTTGTGATCATTGGTGTTTTACATGTTTTTCGACCAAAGTATTAACTAATGGGATGACTTATTTATTGTTTACGAGCGAATCGGAGGACATTAAAAAGAAACTGGTTGACTGGTCGACCCACTCAATGGTGATACTGTAAAAATATGGAGAATGAACGTCTCGAAAAATTTATTTGAAATATAAACTTATGTTATGACTTTAATTTTGGTTGTGAGAAAAATCTCTGGCGCAGGGACTGTGGGCCTCTACATGTATATAGTAAAAAGATGCAGATATGAAAACAACGCTCCATCATATGTATGGCGTATGTATCTACATCATCCTAATAAGCCCAAGACGCGTGTATCACTCTCGAGAACATCGAACAACAAGTTGACGAAAAGCGTATTAGACTGGTAAAACACCACTTTGATAAATTATCTGAAGACAAAGATTAAGGCACCTAGAAAATCGTTTCAAGGTAACAGTACTGAGAGCTACCTAAAACACTGTGATTGTGAAACTACATAACATTCCAAAGATTGAATTAAATTACAAACTCGGCATTGCCAGTGATGAAATTTTGTTATATCAATATTCAAGTCACAATCTATTAATAGTCTTCCTCATGTGCGTATAGCTAGTCACTTTTCAATCAGCTTTACACTTCAAAAGAAACTTAGCTTAAGAACCTTGTGTACTTATTTTTTTAATATTAGTTGAGTATTGTGTTACATGCTCAAGTTTTGTCGGTGTATGTGCACTAATTAGTTACTCTTTCCAATGACACTAGTGACCGTTGACAATATGAATAGATTCTTTTCAATTGAGAATGACCAAAACTACGTTGTAAATTCAACGATCTCAAAAATGGCCGAAAGAACTTGGGTTGTTTATCAATGAAAACATACACGCTACAAAGATGAAAGACGATACAATGCTTAGAATTTCAAGCATCTAAAGCGTGTAAAAGTTGCTTCAATTATAATAATAGCTTGGTGAGTCTCTAAATAGTTGTTCTACCCTATTATTTACGTGTATATATATAAGTTTTTGAAGCTTTGTTTAGAGGCACACATTTTTACAACTGAGATAATAATTTGAAGAAATATCAAACACAAGATTCCCATCAACTCAAAGTGCTTTTGAAAGATATACCTTGATTCTTAAAGTAAAACTTTGTTCTGCCTCTTGGAAACGCTCAACCTTCATGTGCTTTATTGTTCCTTTCTATATTTTCAAAGCATGTTTTCTTAATATCTTTACCATTTTTTATCTTACTTTCTAAATATAAAACAAACAAATCATAATGGATCTAAAGATGTTACATGTTACAAACTGTCGTTAGATTTTCACATTAGTTTTACAAATTTTATGTCTTTAAACTTTATTATCAAGTTATGTTAATAATTACACTTTTAGACGTAGTAGGAGAAGTGAAATAAAAAAAATGTGAGTTGGTCAAAGTGTAATTGTCGAAAAGTCTTCACACTGGCAAGTGACAACCGTAGATGGTTATGGCACTTGGCAACCATAAATGGTTGTGGTACTTGGCTACCATGGATGGTTATGGTACTGTCATGTGAGATTGGCAGTATTTTAGAGCTTCATCTAATAAGTCCATTTAATAAGAGATTCGAACAATATATGGTATCAGAGTTAATAACAAAGCAACTGGATAAAATATGTAATACATGAAATGTATTTTATCCTAAAAACAAATCAGAGGTGGGTAAAATATATAGATACAGAACAAGAGCTAGTGTTTATTGTAGGTGTATTGAATTAGTAAAATATGGATGTGAATAAAAGAAGTAATTGGTTCTTTCTCTCACCGGTCCAGTGCGCTACATCTCTGGGAGCTAAACAAAATTAATGAAATGAAAAAGTTAAATAAGAACAATATCCGAAGTAAAAGTAAAACAAAAAAACGCTCATTTCAAACTGCTAAAAGGTTCAGCTAAAGCAAGTGTATCTATGACAACTTTAACAATTTAAAACCTAAACAAATAGCTCTATTAACAAGGAAGGATCTGGATTTAAATACCAAACAAAATAACCAAGCCAAAATGTTCAAGCCACGCTCTTCTAACACTTGACCCAAGATCATACGAATTCAAGCATAAGGACACGAAAGTCTCGTGTTATTACCCAATTGCCGCCAGAAAAGACACCGTCTATTTATATACGTTATAGTGGGATAATAGTTATATTCCTTCATGTAAGAGAACAACATAATCATTAGTGGATCCAGTTCTTTTGTACACGAATTAAGTAAAATTAAATTGTTTATTTGATTGACTCTCTGTGTCAAAACTGAACTGTAATAAGAAAATATATACATTTTCAAAATTTCTGCTCAACTGAAGGCTTAGCTATTCTGTAGCATACACGTAATTTCTGCTTAACAAAAGGCGTAGCTATCTTGTACCATACACATAATTTCCCTTTTATTTGCAGGCTAACTAGGCTGTCTCTAAAAATTAATTGTGTGTGTGGGTCACTCAATAACATAAAGTAACCAGTAAAACCACTTGACTAACAATACTGACAAGTAATACAGTAAAGGCAACTTTACAAAATAAACTGAAATATTTTAAACAGATGGTTTGGTTTGTTTTGAATTTCGCGCAAAGCTACTCGAGGGCTATTCGCGCTAGCCGTCTCTAAGAAGTGTAAGACTAGAGGGAAGGCAGCTAGTCATCACCACCCACTGCCAACTCTTGGGCTACTCTTTTACTAACGAATAGTGGGATTGACCGTCACATAATGATGTCCCCACGGCTGAAAGGGCGAGCATGTTTGGTGTGACCGGGATTCGAACCCGTGACCCTCGGATTACGAGTTGAGTTTAAACAGATGGCTTATCCTTTTTCGGAAAGGTAGTTTAACACACTATACATATAAAAAAATACCCTTTAACAATGAATACATTTCAAAATATGAAATAAAACAAAGATCGTTTACCAAAACACAAAAAACAGCTATTTAACAACGTATTTTATGTATCACATAAAACGCGAAAGAAAAAATAAAATATTTTAATTAACATCGAAATACGTGAAAAGTAAAAGACCCTTTAAAGATGGACATTTTCTTTGACTATTTGTAATTAAGCATAAACCTACACAATGGTCTATCTGCGCTGTGCCCACTGAGAGTATGGAAACCAGTTTTTTTAGCATTAAAAGCCCTCACATTTAATGCTAAGCTGCATGGGGTCAATCTATTACAAATTATTTACCCATTGTTATTCGATAGAAGGTAAGGCCTCTCATTTTTTTAGGCTGTGACTGTAATAAAAAAGTAATAAAGCGTCTATACTAAAACAGTAATTGGTGAAATGTCTTACATTTAGAATTGAGATTATGCGGTAAATTTATGGTAAAAGCAATATAAACTATTAATTTTTAGTGTAGTTTGGATTTAAATAGTAGTTAATTAAAATAACTGGCTGGGACCCTTTATACATTATAATTTGTCTACTGGGCCTCTAATTAGTGCCTTACCATTATAATGGAGGCAGGGATGCCAACTTCAGGGAGTAAGTTTACTTAACTTATTTACCCTCAAGTGGTAATATCTTATTATGTTTTCTTTATTTTTCTTTCCTTCATTTTTACTTTGGAGAGCAGTTACCTTCCCACAACTGTGTGCAAGCAGTGAAGGGTTATATAGATGTGAGCAGTTACCTTCCCACAACTGTGTGCAAGCAGTGAAGGGTTATATAGATGTGGGACGTTGTAGGCTTGAGCACTCACATCTTGCTCTCATAATTTCTGTTTCTATTCCTTTGATTATTTAATTATTCTTCATGTGAGATTGGCGAACTGAGGTTAAGACTGCAAGATGGTGTATCCCCACCGCAATGTGGGTCCTACTTCATCGCTCACCTCCAAAACCTAGAGTACATTTTATATCCCGCATTATAGCCTGTACCCTGGGGATATTTTCGATTAGTGCAGTTTTTTATTATTATTTTTATTTGGATTTTTGTGTATAACAAATTGTCATCAGTCAGAGGCTTAGATTTGGTGTTTCTAACATAGTTCTTTCTTTTGATTTTGTTCTACTTTACTTGGGTGTCTAGTATCAATATTCTATATGTATATATATGAAAAGTAGTTTTATGTGTTAAAGTGTAATCACCGGAAAGTTGTTGTTGTTTTGAATTAAGCACAAATCTACACAATGGGGTATCCGTGCTCTGCCCACCACGGGTACCGAAACCCGGTTTGTAGCGCTGTAAGTCAGCGGACATACCGCTGAGCCACTGGGGGGCTTACGGGAAAGAACCACTGCTTCCTTTACAGTTTCAACTTTTTTTTTAATTCAAATAACTTTGAGGTCGTCGCCTGTACAGCGTTTAACTTCATCAATTAAATATAATTGTCTTAATTTGTCGAAGCTTTTGCCAATATGCATAGAATTACACCACTGATCGAAATAAACTTCTTTTTCGTAGGCGAATACCAAATACGTTTGGCAAGCTTGCTTGCAATAGCCTCGAACAATTTGGCGATAAGCCTCCAGTATCAATTCGTATGCTTTGAGGAGAGTTACTTTAATGTTATCACAATCGCTGCAATTTTCCAGATAGAGAGCAACTTAAGCTTCTTGTGACTTTACTAGTCAAACACTATAATAATAATAATAATTTTTCAGTGGATCATTGCACTGTTTGGGCAACTTTCTCAAAATACTGAAAATATTTATCAACTTCATTTGCATTAAATGATGGTACCTTAATATAATGATTGAGTTCAATCATTGGAGTTTGATTGGAGTTGAATCTAATTTCCAGTTCTTTCAGCCTAATTTCTTTTTCGGCTTCAATACGAGCTTTTTCGGTCTCGAGACGTTTAATTTTTCTTTCTGCTTCAATAAGGGCTTGCACTTCCTGGGCTTCGATGCTGGATTGTTCAAACTCGATTTGCTTGAGTTTTAACTGGATTTCTGTCTTATCTTTTTCATTCAACTCTGATTGGCTAGTGGAGATACAGGAGTATTTCCCTAATGCTTCCTCAAACAACAAATCATCATCGAGTAATATTTCAAAACACGCTTTTTAGATAACTTTTGTCTCATTGATTTTGTATCCAAAATTCTAAAATTTTGGCAATTTCAAGCAATTTACTTTTGTTATATTTCTTTAGTCGTTCGAGAAAGATTCAAGAAAACCTTAAAAATCAGACATGATCCAAAATTGTCGGCACTAATAAATGTAAATCGCACTATGATTTAAGATTTAATATATTTTGAATTTTGTCTCTGATTCACATCCGGGAAACGAGACTCCAATTTATTATTTCACATTTTACACTTTATTTGGGACGAGTCTCCGATTCATTATGTTATGTACGTTACGTATTACAATTTCAAATAACCGGAAATTTGTATTTAGTAGTTAATCTAGCTTCAGTTTACAATCTAAAAATACCTGAGATTAACCCAGTACAACACAGCACACATATACACTCACAGATTTTGTTTGGTTTGGTTTTGCGCAAAATTAAACGAGAAGTAACGTACCTGATTTCAAAGTGTTAGACTTTAGAGAAGCAGCTAGTCAATATCATCTGCTGGCATGTTCTGATTTAATTATTAGACTTAACTATCACTCTTATAACACAACCATTTCAAAGCGCAATCTTTTTTTTTTAAACATGTGGTAACGGAACACGAACCAAGGAACAGCAGTGCCACATTCCAGTACGCTTGCTATTGAGTCGTGCTTGGCCAGAAGATATAGCACTATTACGACTTGTCACAATATCAAATGTAGCAATTATAGTTTGTATTAATTTGCTCATTGGCCAGTAACATCGTACTGATTAACTAACAAACACAACAAAAATTGTTACAATAACATGATATAACGCACGGAATGGACACGATGTTAAATATATACCAGATTGTGAATAAAAAAGATTGCAGAATAAATAAATTTGCACAAAAATTATTTGATAGAAGCACGTAACCAAGCGACCATTCGTTGTCGCTTCACCATCCTTTTTTCATTTCGCGCTCTCTTTTACCGTTTGTCCCTTATTTAACCCTACCATAAAACATGATTTAAATATGGATTGTAGGGCAAAAGTCAGAGAAAAAAATAATGATTACAGCATACATAAACTACAGGTTCAAGCTTGTATTTAATCCTTTTGTGATGTGTTAAGTTAACTAACAGTTGCTACACTTTTTCTGAAGGTTTGATGAGTTTTAACGAACGAAAGCAAATGATCTTCTATAAACTATTTGAACTTTGACAAGCATTTCGCGCTTATTATTTTTTCCATGCTCCTATTAAATAACTGAGCTACGTCCTACCCGTGTGTGAGTTCTGTGGAAAACAATAACTCATGGAATGAAAAGCAAACCACTTAGTTGGCTCCTACTGTATAGTTTGGCTTCTCTATGTAATTCTAATAACTTATGAGTGTTGCGTATTATAATTTATGATATTACTTATGTTATCTATTACGATTTCAAATATTTGGAAGTTTTAATTTTAATTTGTAGTTATTCGAATTTCGATCTGTATCAACTTTATGATATTTGCAACAAGATTGATATACACAATTTTCTTTCTAAACGAAAATAACACAATGTTTTATAACGGTTATTACAAATAGTTATTTCAAACATTAGATTATATGTATGAGTTTTACAAGCTTAGAAACTACACTACATGGCCAAAAGTATGTGGACACCCGACAATCACACCCATATGTGTTTGTTGGACATCTCATTCCAAACCATGAGTATTAACATAGAGCTGGTTTTCCTCTTTGCTACTATAACAGCCTCCACTCTTCTATGAAGGCTTTTCATTGGTGCGGGGGAAAATGGGTGCGGGGATTCGCTCATATTCAGCCACAAGAGCATTAGAAAGGTCGGGCACTGATGTCGGGCGAGAAGGTGTTCATTCCAAAGGTGTTCGATGAAGTTGAGGTCAGGGCTCTGTGCAGGCCAGTCAAGTTCTTCTATACCAACTTCTACAAACCATGTCTATATGGACCTTACTTTCTACACAGGGCCATTGTCATGCTGAAACAATAAAGGGCCTTCCCCAAACTGTTTCCACAAAGTTGGAAGCACATAATTCTCTAAAATGTCATTGTATGCTGTAGCATTAAGATTTCCCTTCACTGGAACTAAAGATCCTAGCCCAAACTATGAAAAACAGCCCCAAACCATTATCCTCCTCCACAAAACTTTACAGTTGGCACTATGCATTCAGGCAGGTAGTGTTCTCCTGCCATCCGTCAAACCCAGATTAGTCCGCCATACTGTCAGATAGTAAAATGTGATTCATCACTCTGGAGAACGCGTTTTCATTGTTCCAGAGTCCAATTGCGGTGTGATTTTGTGCTTTACACTACTCCAGCTGACGCTTGACATTGTGCATGGTGATCTTAGGCTTGTGTGCGGCTGCTCGGCCATGGAAACCCATTTCAAGAAGGTCCCGACGAATAGTTTTTGTGTTGACGTTGCTTCCAGAGGCAGTTTGGAACTCGGTAGTGAGTTTTGCAATTGTGGACAGATGATGTTTACGTGCTACGAGCTTCAGCACTCGGCGGGCCCACTCTGTGAGCGTCTGTGGCTTATCGCTTCGTGGTTGAGCTGTTGTTGCTCCTAAACATTTTCACTTCACAATAACAGCACTTACTGTTGAATGGGTAGCTGTAGTAGGGCAGAAATTTGACAAACTAACTGGTTGGAAAAGTGGCATCCTATGACAGTTCCACTTTGAATGTCACTGAGCTCTTCAGTACGACCCATTCTATTACTACTTTTATTAGAAATCTATAATGTAGAGCAAACAAATAAATGTTTAAAAATTATAACCAGTCTTCCTATTGTATAAATATTATAGAAGCTATCGATAAACTACATTCTTCTAGCTAATGTCAGTTTTAAACTGTGCTCTTTATTAACATCCGCTAATTTATTATAATTTGTCTTTTGCAAATATTTTAGACAAAATATACAGTGATTATTATAATAGTACAACAAACACTCATTTCATTAACTACCTTCCAGATTTCTGTGCACAAAATTTCTACATTAACAATTACATTTTAACAACTTCCAGAAAAATAAATTAAAATAATTATTTTACCATTACTTCCACCATAATCATTGCTGGAAGTTTGCTGATGAGAGAACAACCATCTGGATAACTTCAATGAAGAGCGCTTGAAAGAAAAAATTCAACTTACTGAGATCCAAGAATTTTTGTTGAGACTACGTCCAGAAGATGGAGGGTGGAGCTACCATTCAATTACCCATAGCAAAAGGATGACCAATGACAAGACGTCATGTCATCTATATATCTTTGGGATTGGAAAAGGAAACGACCTAAAAGACTTGGTGAATGGACAGTTTATTAGAGTGCTTTATTACTTTTTGTTTTAAGGTCATTTATTGGACTTCATGATTCAGGAATGTGGCAATATTATAAGCTGTGTTTTTATTTCGTAATTTAGATTTGTGTGTGTGTGTTTTCTTTTAGCAAAGCCACATAGGCTATCTGCTAAGCCCATCGAGGGAATTGAACACCTGATTTTAGCGTTGTAAATCCGTAGACTTAGTACTAGCTGTACTAACGGTGGGCGTAATGTGGATGTTAGATGGAGGGTGAATAACGTTAAGATCGAAGAAGTTTAATAATTTAGGCCTAAAAGGTTCTAAAAATTTTAACGTAACATTTTCTAGTAAATAAGATATGTAAATTATAAATCTACAAGGGGTGTTGAAGTGTAAATATAGAGTAGTTTTAATTGTTTCTAGCCAGTTGAGTGAAATATTCTAAGAGTGTTTTTGTTTCAACTAACGACTAGTCAGCAGTGTTTTGTTTTCGAGTTACTGCCTTCCCCCTAGTCTTGCACTGCTAAATTAGGGACGGCTAGCGCAGACAGCCCTTATGTAACTTTGCGCAAAATAAAAACAAACCATACTTGATAGATCAATTTTAAAATTATACAAGTAATTTTATTTTTACGTTAGCATAGTACAGTTAGCATTGCGGTGACAAGGCTGCAACTCAGCACAAGTTACAAGAACATACACTTTTGCAAAAGTGTTAAGGAAATAATAAATTATCTGTTATCATTACGTTTACTGGACTTTTAATTGTTTTACTCAATCATTTAAAAAACCTGCTAACGAAAGAGTAAGCTTATAATTTTCCTCGTGTTGATATAACGAGTATAAAATTTTTTGTATTTGGGATGGAAGGCCTTAAGTTTTGTACAAATTACATCGTCTCCAGATTTATTGTTGTTTCTTTAAAATTTCTTTATTGATATAAAATAATTAAAGCTCAGTTGTTTAATTACCGTATTAAATTTCCTCAAAAGAAGAGACGTTTTTGTAGCAATGTGCCATCTATAGGTAAGTATTTATGAGGATGTAAAGTGTATTGATGGGAAGGGAGGTACGAGTAATGGTTACATTTTACTCTATATTAAATATGATAAGAAATAAATTATTTAATGCTTAGCTCACTTAAATATTATTCAACTTGTAAGTGTTATTAGACTCTGTTGAGAATATTATGTTAATATTCAATCTGTAACTTTTTGAATAAGTGATTAGACGTCAAGTTACCTCATTCAGTTAACTGACTTTACTCTTTTTACTTTTAGTCCAAAATTATGGATTCATTCTAAAATTCCAGGCTATTCATTTATGATTTATCTCAAACTCTAGCCTAATACCTATATTCTCAATTACGCTGTATTAAAGTTGTTCATAAATTTTAGATAAAATTGGTAAGTTCACTGATTATTTATTCATTATATTCACTAATAATGGTATAGTAGAGACTAAATTGATGTTACTACGAATACAACTGGTGGCAGAGTTATAAAGTGTAACTTTAAGTTAAAATTTAAGATACAATTATGGTTAGCATAAATAGAACTTAGGTCCCATAATTTTTCATTCTTATGTATTATTAGTTCTGTATTATAATATTAGTTTATCTTAATAGTTGTTTTATCTATTATTATTAATTAATAGTACTACAACGTACAAGTACTAGTTAGTCTTCACTGCTATTCACAGTGACAATAGTCAGTCAAAAAATTTTGTAGTAAAGTAAATTCAGTTTCTAAGATAGAACAGGTTTCAATTTGAAAATCTTTTATAACAATCTATATTATCAGCTATTACAGAAATTCAAATATGAAATAAATACCAATATATTTAATATTGTTTTTTCATGCCCATTGATTTAGTTTTACAAAACACTGACTAGCTACTTTAGTAGGATTCTTTCATACACATTGATTTATGTAGAACTGGTTATTTGATCAATCAGAAAACTTCTTTTTTATCAAGTGGCATATTTAGCCATATAAATTATAAGTGCAGTGATATTTACATAATGTTTAATCTCTAACATACTGTACAAAACCAGAGATCCCTAGAGTTTCAGAAAAGCATGACACATAATTACTTGTACATTAGATCAGCATTGTAAATAACCCTTCTATGACAAGCTCTCTGAAGACATTTGGTATCATAGACTTCTGAATGGTGTAGGTAAACAAATGTTTACTGGTAGGTAACTACTGGGATAGTATCAACCATTATCAATTAATGGCTGGTTATTGGACAAGTTTGTGAAGTACAGAAGATGTCAGGATCTATCTCAGTAAACTTGCTTCTTCATTATATTATTATGATCTGTTATTATAAAAACTAATATGGCAGCTGAAAACCACCTGAAAATTCCTTAATATGATTGTAAACAGGAAGACGCATACCTTTCATTCAAACATTTAAGATGTTGAATTGGTGGAAGAGTAAATTTGATTGTGTTAGTGTAATAATAACATTTAAGATATAAGTTATTACTTAGATTTATATTGCAGTTGTAGTTTGTTTTAACTGGTATGAACAAAACCTAAGATGTTGGCTAAAAGGTTTGTTTTGATTTGACTGTTAGTTTTTTCTTCTTGCAGGTAGATTGGTACAAGATGTATTAAAATTTAAAAAATAGAGCATTTGATAATAAATAAGGGCTATTAATATTTTGTAACAGTTTCCTAAGGTCAAATTTCCCAAAAGCAATAAAGTTCATTGTCAGATCATTCTTTCATAACAAATTTTGGTATTAGGAATTTTTCTGTGAATATTATATCTTGATTTATCTGAAAGCTCATATTTTTATTCTATATTACAAGATGTAGAAGAATCCATTGGGAAGAATCTTGTACTTTTTGTTCTGTACTTTGAAGCATCAGTGATATAGTCATAATGGCTTGGCGATGCCATGGGAGAAGTAATGCAGAGATGGTTCAGAACCTGAAAAGTAAGCTTAGGAAGGGGTATGCTGGGATAGTCATTACTTGTAGAATAAAGTAATATCTTTATCCCATAGAAAGTTAAACATATCATTAGATGCAATTTACTTTGGTATTTATTAGTATTAGGATTTTATTTGATAATTTATTTTACTTAGTCATTGCAACATATTTGATTTGGTTGTCAAAGTGTTTGTAACAAAATGTCAATATCTTAAACTCTCAAACAGAAAGATGTAAGCCTTGGGAAGAAAAATCTTTAAATGAAAAAACTATATATGTAGGTTAAAAAAACAAAACTGAAAAGACTTTGTATGGAACAGTTATATATATAATCTTGTAGTAACTATTTCATTTTAATGTTTTTTTTGATATAGATTATTTAGACAGATATCACACCTAAAACGTAGATTCCTGATAATTTTTTTACCAAAAAAAGTTTTAGTTTAAGAATATTGATCCCAAAACCTTTCCACAAAACCTAAACATTCATGGAGCTTGATCATGCTGGTAATAGGGTTTGATGTGTGCATACTTATTCTATGTTGTGTTTTTTTACAGAAAATGGGATAATCCGTACTGAACTAGTTGAAAAAACAATGTTGTCTTTGGACAGAGCACATTATTCTAAAAATAACCCATATATGGATTCACCACAAGGTATAGGATATGCTGTCACTATTAGTGCCCCTCATATGGTAAGTGTTTATTCCTGTGAAGGTGAAAATTATCTTAAGCAATTTCTATTATGTAATCCAGATTGATTTTAGAAAAATTGGCAATCAGTATCCTTCAGAAACAGCTCATCAGCAAAAATAAAAATAAAAACAAGAAACGAGTATCAGTATTTTCCATGTAACTTAAACTGTTATCTGTATGCATAACATGCTTGTGTTTGTTTGTCTGAAACATTTTGTGCATATTTCCTGACCAAATCCTACAAATCTCATACCATTAGAGGAGCCTTTTTCTGTGGAGTCCAGATTAAATATTGACTAAACTTTTCAATGCAACAATGATGGTAGAAGATAGCACAATGTTATCATCAGGTGATGACTGACTTCAATTTAAACTTTAGTTTTTATATGCAGAGCATTTTACACAAACAATACCTGTGTGTAATTACCCAAAATGAAGATTACATAAACAAAGTTATCAATGGGCTTTCTTGATTTTTTTTTTTAGATCTAAAATACACAAGCACAGTTTGTTCAAAATCATATGCTTGTTACATTGAGAACATGCATTCAGATGTTTCTGCATAATCAGCTAACTTTGTTACAACTTTACATTTACTTTAATTTGCGATAATTTAGTTTTAGTGTGTTCAATGGACTGCTGTAATTCCCTTTCAGCTACTTTTCTTTTTACTGTGGGTTGTATTTTTTATTTCAACTCAAATAACTGTTATTTTATTTCTTACTTTACACATAATTTTGTTAAATAAAATTCTGTGTGAGTTTGTCTGTCTGACTGAGTAAAATTTTGTAAAATACACCAGTGTATATCAGTCTAATAAATAATGCTTGCAAGAAAGTATAGCTTAAATGACATAAGTGAAAATGACTGAAGAAGGAAATTCAAGTAAAGGGTATGAAAAATACTGTTAATATTTTGTGGTTCACAACTTGTATACTTAATATTACATTATTAGAAACATAATAGTGTTTCTTTGCACTGACTTGTAATGCTATACTATAGATGCCACTTGTGTTTTATTTTGTCAGTTAATTGTATTTTTTTTTGTAAGTGTGTGTTTTTGTGCACATACACTCACACACACAACTTATGGAAAAAAAGCTGAGGGTGCTTCAAGCTTAGCCAATCATCAACAGGAGTGCACAGGTGTATCAACAAAGACTTAATTTGCTCTCTGTGAATGCTGATAAATATTCATTTCCAGATCAGATATAAGGCTCAGGTATTATTTGTCTGTAAAACTCTTGTATATAAAGCATCATTTGTAATACTTGTTAGTAAGAACTGTTATTGTAAATTGTATTGTTTGTACATTAAAATATATTTGAATTAAAAAAAAATTGTGTCAATCTTGTTGGAAAATGCCATAAATTTGATACATATTAACATTTAATTAACTTTCAAATTGAAATTAAACTTTTCAGTTATTTCAACTAGTAAATATTTTTAATGTATATAACATAAGTCAGAGATTTATAATAAGTAACAATTCTTTAGCCTGCCACCTCTGAGTGGACTTGTATTTTATTTTCAGGCAAAAATAGTTTTTTTTTACATGTGGGATTCCAGGATGGTTCATATGATTGCTTTGAACCAGTCACATACTCTTTTACTTGTTTAATCCTAATTTTTGCTCCATGATACCCCACCCCCCTTCCAAATGATTGTCAGACTTCAATTTGCAGTTGAGTGAAGTTGTCTTGGTCAGATGGATGGACTGCTTTTGTTCCTTCAGTAGAGATACCTTGGTTGTTGTTGTTGTTTTGAATTAAGCACAAAGCTACACAATGGGCTATCTGTGTTCTGCCTGCCACGGGTATCAAACCTGGTTTTTAACGTTATAAGTCTGCAGACATACCGCT
Organism: Tachypleus tridentatus; assembly: GCF_004210375.1. Lineage (NCBI taxonomy): Eukaryota > Metazoa > Arthropoda > Merostomata > Xiphosura > Limulidae > Tachypleus > Tachypleus tridentatus. The sequence continues at coordinate 86,388,593 of NC_134832.1, read as the reverse complement.
GAGCCACTGGGGGGCAGATACCTTGGTGGAAGAAGTTTGTCTACATGTTGCAGCCTCTGTGTTTTACATGTGACTTGTTTTATGGTCACTTGATGTTCAAGAGTATCCCAAAACAATTGTATTGTGAAATAATGTCACCTGTTTACTTTTTTGTTTTTGTTGTTGACCTCTAGAAAATTCTTTGGCTCTAGCAGCTGAATAGATTCAGATCTTAGTTTGAGGGCCCCTCCATTCAGACTGATTAATGACATTAATATCTGTCTTGGAATAGAGGGAGGTTACCACTATTGATGGACACCTGGTATTCCTTCAGCTCCAAATTCATGGATATTTCAGGCTATTGTATTCAAGTTGATCTTGCCATCTAATTCTCCACCTCCATAATTCTCACAGCCTGTGGTATTTTCACCCCTAACTGAACAGTAGAGTATGGATTTTTATTTCATGGTTATCACATTAATGGTCATGGTGGTGATAATGACAGTTGATCCTGTTCTTCTGGGATGTTATTCCTGGGACATGGTAGAGATTGGTGGATTATCATCTTTCTTATTTCAACTCATTTTTCAGCCCTTGTAGGTCCACAGTTGTATTTTTTCTCACCTTTTGTTGGCATTCTAAACCCTTTTGCTCTGAGCTGAGTATGATACAGTATGTGTATCTTCACAAAATTTGTTAGACTTTTAGTAAATATTACAATTTTTTTTCCACACAAAAATAATTTTTTAATTAAGTTTTTATTAAAATACCTAGTCTGTTTTGTTACTAATCCAAGTTTGAAGTAATATTCATTTTATGATTAAAAGAGACAAACTATTCTTCATCCCCAAAATCTCGTATATTATTTGTATAGTTTTTAAAACCTCCTAAATACATTTAAAATTTTGTTTTCTGTAAAATTGTATATTTTGTCTACCCTAACTTTGTGGTGTCTGTCAATTTGACTTACCTTGTAACCATAATAATATAAAAAAAAGTAAATTATGCATTTTTCATTCTAGAATAACTACAGATTATAACACATTTAGTCTAAAAAGCTCGAATCTCATAATGTTATATATTTATTATTTTTATTATAAAGACCTTACAGTTCTATCTGGCTAACAATGCAGATGTAGTGCATGTGCACTCATGTTAATGTATTCACTAATATAAAACTGACCTATAGTCTTTACAAAGTGACATGTGGTGGCTGTGTTTTAGTGGACTAGTAATATTTTGTAATATATAGTCACATTTCAATTATTATATATTAAATGTGTATATAGATTAAGAAAACTAAATTTCTAAATAGTTATAAAATATAAGATAGCAAATAAAGTAGTAAAGTAAACAATTATCTTGTAGCTATGACCTTTGAACTTGGTTGCTGCTTGACATAGGTTCCTAAGCATTTTAAACTTTTGCATGTGGAAGAGAAGAAATATTTATATATATACACTTAAATAACTAAAATATCATAAGTTAGTATATTGCTACCATAGAATTTCTCTAATTTATCAAGCTTAGTAACTAAGCTGTATTTAGGTCTTAAAAAAAGTATGAAACTTTGAGCATACAAAAGACATCCTACCTCCTTGAAATCTTGGTTCGAAAGAACATAGAGGCCTTCTAATAGAATAAAATGACTGAAAAACCATGAGGGGAAATTCTAAGCTGTAAATTATTCTTATGTCATATATTTAAGTAAGTGTATATAAGACAAAAAAAAAGCAAATTTTAAAAAACAGTTGTGAACGCTCACAAAATGTACTTTTTAGGTCGCCTTATCCATGATGTCCTGGATAGTCACATGACTGCCAAACATTTACAATGATCTGACCATGTTGTCTGATAGTAAAAAAAACGAGAAAGTCTCTCAATCTATTTCAGTTTGGCTTCATGAGCAAGACTAATGAATCAGAAGACAATACTATGGAACCCCAAGTGAAATGACCCAAGCCCAAGTGTTGAAGCAAACACTGTTACTGCTAGTACTGGCGCTAAGCCTACTCATCATTTCCAGGATGAATGGAATAGAGGCTGACCATGGCTGAAGTATAATAACACTACCGGACTGATGTTTTGCTTAATTTGTCAGGAATATGACCAAAGTAGTGGAAGGCAGAAGAACACCTTTATAACAGGATCTTCCAACCTGAGAGCAAGTGCTGTTAAGGAGCATGAAAACAGTCGTGCCCACAGTCTAAGTTGTCAAGCTAAGACACCAAAAGAAACACCTGATTTAACTCCCATGATGAAAGAATTGAGCAAACTTAACCAGACTGAGAAAGATCATTTGCTTGTGCTGTTCAGGACTGCCCTTTATATGGCTTTGAATGCCAAACCATTCAGCGATTTTTCAAGAGCTTCTGTTGCTGCAGGAGCACAACTTTAGTATGAACTTAACAGAACATTATGCCAATGACAAACAAGCAGTAATCTTTACAAAGTATATTGCAGAAACAATTAGAATTAATGTCATCTTGTCTGCACACCTCATTATTCTTTGGCATTATGACTAATGGCTCAACAGACACTGCCAACATTGAGCAGGAGATAGTCCATGTAAAATACTTAGACAGTGACTGTTACCCAGTAATCCACTTTCTGTGTCTGCAGTCAGTTGAGAAGGCTGATTCTGAACACTTGCTACAGGCACTTATTTCAAGTAAAGGTTTCTTAATTACCTGAGATGAGAATTTTCTGGATTTATCCTGAATTCTTAATTAAGAAAAATTAAAATGGACAATATTTCATGTACATTTGTGTTTTAATTCAGGTTTACATAGTCATTCCATTATTAATATATATCAGGGAAAACTCAACCATTTTTCAATTGATTTAAACCAAGAAGAACCATGTATTTACCTCTGACAGAATTGGAGCTTAATCTAACACAACTAGTGTAATAGATAATGGAGCAATTGAATTTTCCAAAGTACAAATTTACATATTTTTTTTTTCTTTTTTACAGAAAGTAACTTATATTGGGTACTAATTTTTTGTACTTGTAGCATTGTCCATATATGTCAAGTTTTCCAACTGGCTTGAATCAATTGTTTGCCTGACAGCTGATGGGGCAGCTGTCAATTTTGGCACAAATAAAGGACTTGTCAACAGATTTAAGGTGCAAAAACCTTATTTGATAGGGATCCACTGTGCTAGTCACAGATTGGAACTTGCAATTAAGAAGACCATCAAGGACATCTCTTACCTTGATAGTATCCAAACCTTTTAAGAAAACCTATGGAAGTTTTATGACAATTTGCCACAGAATTGGGCTGGCCTCTAAGAAGCTGGTAAAGCCAACAAAAGGGACAGGTACCAGGTTGGTGGCCTACAAAGAGTGTGCTCTGGAGTCAGTTTCTCATAACTGGCCAGCTTTAGTGGAGTATTTGTATCATGTAAAGCTGCATGACAAAGGGAAATGTGGACAGAAAGCTGCAGGATTATACAGTACTTTGACAAGCCTTAAATTCATCCTGTACATGGACATACTCTTGGCAGTTCTGCCTGTTTTGACATCTCTTAGTCTCAAAATGCAAGACAATTCTGCTACTGTGAACATTGTTTCTGACAAACTTGTTGTTTGCAAAGAGAAGCTGGGCAATCTGAATCATGTTGAGAGATCCCAGTAAAAGAGCTCACAACATGTGAACAAACTGGCAAGTGGTTACTTAGAGGAAAGGTGAGTGCTATTAGTGGTCAGACAAGGGCCAGAGGCTCAAAAAGTGTCACAAAAGAGACAGTTGCTCAATCCATGTTGGCCTTGGTATGCTTCATGCAGGTGATTTCTGTGCTGAACCAGAACATGGATTTTCTCAGATGGCGGTTATTAAGGATGACTGGCAGTCCAAACTAGTAAATGATTATCTTAATGACTTGATGACAATAAAATTAGCAAAGAATAAGACCTGTGATCTTGCAAGCACAGAATTACTGTGCAAGTCTATAGAATCCTGGTGGAAGAACAGTAAAAAACCAGACAATTTGTGAGTCCACATGGAACTCACACACGTAGAGACAATAGAGATACTGAGTCTACATCAGCTGATGTCTTAGTGCTGGTTGACTAAATATACCAGTTTGATTGATGTCATTTTTAATGGATACAAGGCTTGTTGCCACTTGCTTTGAAATAATGTTTCAATGCCATAAATAAAATGATTGTTTTATATAATAATTGTCTCTACTTGATTTCTTGTTTTCGGTAATGTCCAGTGACAATTTTGAGGTGTCCGGCTAAAATTTCAAATGTCTGGCAAGTTTCACTGCCCAGCAGGACATGTGTCCTGCTGAAAATTTAGAGTATTTCTACCCCTGCTGAAGGTGTCACATATGAGTGGACAGAAAGGTTATTAACATTAAATTAATGTCCACTGGTCAAATGAAGATAGGGGTAACAGTTGCTGAGAGATTTGTGAAATAAAATGTCACTCTTATTGTAAAACTGCAGGTAAACAAGAGCTATAAGAATCTTTTGTCAGTATATGTAAAATATGTTGTAGGTGTAGAAAGCACTTTTATTCACTATGTTCAAGATTGGGGTTTTGTTGGATTTTTTTTTGTGTGATTTGTGAAATTATACATGTGTGAAAGCTTGTTGTATGGGGAAATTAAAAATTGTTTCCATATTTTTCATATTGATGGTATGGCATCCATCTTAGATTTTAAATAGTTGCCTTGTGTTTGTAAAGACCTATCTACTTAATTTTTTAGCTTTGTTAGCACAACAGATGATGTTTTAATGGCCTAAAATATGATTTTTTTAAAACCAATTGTAAGTACATTTATTTTCAACTACCATGGATCATTAGAAGAAAATGGTGACATGGCAGCCATTTTTGGATGCTAAGATTATAACTGTGTACACTTAAGTTGTCATCACATATGAGTTATAGATATTCTAAGAATGTTAATTAGCTGAATTCAGTAAGATGCTGTACTTTACTATTTGAATCAGTTATATTTAAGATTGTGACTACCATATTGGAGGAACGTCAAAATGGTCAAATAGGAGCTTATATTATAATAAAATCTTGGTATTAGTCCATCAATGACATGCATACTGTAAACTGCATATACATTTAATTGATTTTTAAGTTAAAATGTGGTTTGTTGCTGTTCTTTTTATGTGCTAGAAAGATTAATTAAGTCAGAAGCACCTGAAGAAAATAAGAAATGGATGCAACCACATGCCCAAACTGGAAAAATGACTAAGTGTATATAGATTTTAAAATTATTTCTTTGTTTGTTGATGTATCATTGTAGCATCACAAATCATTACACAAGTACCAATAATTCATAGTTGTCTTTTGTACTATTAGAAATAACATACATAAATGGAAACAACAATGAATTACTTTTTATATGTATATTTTGATAGTCAAATGAAGTATATTAGGTGACAAAGCTCACAGAAAATGTGATTAATGTCATCACTGAAATAATTGGTGTGTGATTCCCCATATATGCAAGATTTCCATTCTTGCAATGGGTATTGCATAAACAGAGGTCTCTGCATTTCGAGTCTTTAGATTTGCAAGAACATCTTTGTGATGAGGAATTGTCTTTGCATTGGCTCCTAATCATTTACATTATAGTACTGGGAGCTAGTAGTATGTCTGTTGTTTTAGGCTTGAATTGACCATAACATTTTTGAAGAAGCCATTTTCAACAGGGTTTAGGAACACTAACCTGGACATGGGCTCATTAGATGTGTTTCTACAGTAGGTGGCATAATCTGTTGCTCTCTGCAATATATTTACAGAAGAGATGCTATCATAATTCAGGGATATTTTTGATATAAATATCCTTAGAGCAATGTACTGCACATACAAATTTTCCTAGAGTAAATATTAAACTCCCTCAATCTCAGTCCACCAAGTGTTCATATGGTATAAATTACATGATTTGTTTTTGAATAGATTTTGAAACAGATGACTTTACCCATTCAATAAATCAAACCATTGTTATCATTCCAGTAAATACATAAAATGAAGGTAACACCTTTGCCTCAGTGGTCCCAAAAGCTGTTGCAAATACGAAGACATCTGTGTATGGAGAGTAGATGATCATCTGTACATCATTAGAATTCTGATGTAATCCAGACATTGCTAGACATATCAATAAAATATCAGCTTTGTGATTATTACCATCAGTGTGAAAATTCTTATTGGACTCTTTGTTTGACTGTGGAACAGATGTCATCTTGAACTGATGTGCTTTGATTGTTTGTAATATCTGCCACTTTGCATTATGTGAGCACCATCCCATGATCTCATTTCTGTTGTCATGCATTTCAGTGAATCTGGTTTGCAGGTATTAAAAACAAAATTGTTCTTATCATAGCTTCTAGTTAGACTAAGGAGTTTATCATTGAAGCATACACTAAGGTTTTTGATAATGTAGGTGTTTTTGTCATTAACTTCTGGACTAGCAATATTCTCTCTGCCACTGAGGTGTATCATCAAAAGACTCATGAAGAATTAGATCTTGTGTAACATCTTCAGGAAGTTCTATAGATATATTATCCAGAATGTGGATCAACTTTGATTTGTCAACAAATGGTAATATTGACCCATCTAGTGCAAAAAGTTCTCTGGTCATCAAAATGGAATCACAGTTACCAATTGCTTGTTTCCAGTCTAGATTTTGGCTAGATTTAGCCAATACCATCAATTGTCAATATAGGTCTTTTGTTGTTTTTTTAGGTCTATGACCTTGTCATGAATATCTGGAGAGATGGTTTTGTTGCCACACAGGTACATCATCTTTATTTTTTTTTATACCTTTTCTCTATTGTCCCATCATTCTATGATGAAGTGGTTTGGTTGCTAAAGTATTCTTTTACCATGCTTTGTTTCACTGTCCTCTCCTTGTAGGTAGCATTTACATAGCATGTCTTTGGTAGTTTGTGAGGTGCTAAGGATGTACATGTTCACCATCATGTAGATCTGCTCTCTTCTTCACTGTTTCTAACAAATGTTGATAAGTATCCAATTTGGGCTGTACAAATTTATCTTTGCATTCTTTTTGGCACAACATACACACCTTCCAGTTTCTTGGCAACTCTGTTGTATAAACTGTTCAAATGCATGTAAGTTACTCATTGTAATCCACTAAACAAAACCTGAAAGAAAGCAATATTTTACCATGAGGTAAAAGTAAATAGTGTACCAAACCAGGATTGAATAATTTAAGTCTGTTGATAGAGGTCAAACTTCAACCATGTACTTGTGTGTGTGTGGATGTGTTGTTATGAAATACTCAATTTCATTTTGAATTCTGAAAATTTGGTAATCTAAATTTTGTTTTGACTGAATTATTGACATGACTCTAATATTACCTAGCATACTGTGCATAAGTGCAGATTGACACTTGGTACTTCTATTTAAATACACACTTTTTCTTAAATGAATTTATAAACAAACATTATATAATAATTTTATATCATACATTCAAACTTTGTTAGTCTTCTGTATTGGTGCAGCATCAAGTATCTGATGCACATGAAGACACTGGCTTATTTCTTGGAATTGATGGTCTTCAGACATGTTTCATACATTGTGAAAGGAACCATGCTCTTTCTCTTAGCTCATTATTAATATTTAGTCACTAAGATTCCAATACAGTATTGCTAGAGTAAATGATATATTTGGAAATCTATGCATATAATAGGTTGCCATTTTGAAATCCAAGATAGCCACCATACTTTCAGCATGAAAAAATGCAAACAGTAATTTTTAGATTTTCCATGTAATAAGCTTACTGAAAATATAATTCTAATAATCTTAAAACAATCAAAATGAAAACATTTAAGAAACTGGATTAAAAGATGTTAAGACTGTCAGTAAACTGTTTCTTCATTTTTCTTCAATACATTGTGTTAGTCTTTCTTTGCAGTTATTAAACTTTAATTTAACAATTCCGGAACCTGTTGTTTTGTATTGGTTAATATTTACATGATGGCTTAGCACATCTTGGAATATCACTGTAGGACATTCTTTTAACATTTTAACTACAGGTTGTGTGTCAAAGGCTATGTCATAGTGTTTGACTTGCATTAAAAATTTTATTGAATCACTATTTTATAAATTTGTCAGTAAGTTTGGAATCAGATTGTAGGGTATAATTCAAACTTTATTATTATATATTAGTTAATTTCTTAATTTAAAAGTAAATATTAAAAGAACATATCTAAATATTGATTTTTATTGAGTCACATGGTATGTTGAATGCAGCACTGTTTAAAATTGGATGTTTGTGATGCCAAAATACTGAGTTTATAATTTTGTACAAATCAGGAACTCAAATAATCTATGTTAGCAAGGTAGAATATAAAATAAGAACCTTGTATCTTTTTATTTTGCTGAAATATGGCTTATGGTCTGAATCAAACATGGTGGCTTCATTTAACTCTTTCCACTATTTGAAATGGTCTTTTATATACTCTTACTACAGTATATGACATGTGAATAACCAATCAACAGCTTAGAATGTTTCCAAGTGGTTTTCTCAGCCATTTTAAACTTTGAAAAGGCTTTCATGTTCTTTTGATCCAAGATTTCAATGAGATAGGATGTGTCTTTAGTTTGCTTGAAGTTTCATATTTTTTTAAAATGTAATTACAACTTAGTTACTAAGCTTGATAACTTGTAGTGTAATTCTATGGTATCTGTAAAGCTATTTACTATTTTTGGATCATTCAACTGTATATATATAAAACCTAAAAAAACAAAAAAACATTTTGTTTGACTTCCTCCGTGTGTGAAATTTTAAGACTTAGCAACATACGTCCAGCAACAACTGAGTACAAAGGTCATAGTGCAAGGAGATAATTGTTTGCTTTACTTCTTGATTTGTTGTTCTATATTTTAAGAAAAATAACAATTTATTTCTAACTAGTAATACCATATATGTATGTATGTATATAATGAATAATAATTGAAATGTGACTGTTTTACAAAATACTAGTCAACTGAAACACAGGCAAGACAGAGAAGACTAAAGATCAGTTTTATGTTATTTGATGTGTAACATGAGTGCATGTGCATTGTGTCTATGCAAGATGTGTAATGTTAGCTAAATATGACTGGAAGGTCAATATAATAAAAAAAAAAAAAGTAAATAAATAAGATTATGAAACTTAAGCTACTCAGACTAAACATTTGTATTTTCGTGTTACAATATGTAGTTATTCTAGCATGAAAAAAAGCATAATTTATATTCATTTCCTAATTTTTTATGACTGTTGTGAGGTTTTAGAGATGAAGCAAATAATATTTGTAATTTTTGGGAGGAAGAATGGTTTTTTATATCAACATGTAATCACTGCACTCAGATTAGTAATGAAAATGATTATTTTCACAAACAAATCTTCAGTAAAACTGTTTTATTAAAAGAAATCTGATTTTCTGTGTACAAAAATAGTTGTAATCTTTACTAAAAGTCTACCTAACTTTGTGAAAATACACATGCTGTATCAAAAGTTATTGTAAAAATACTTAATGTTTGCAAATGTGTAGATGAACTCGTGTTATACTGAGCCCATATCAAAACAGTTAATATATATTACAATTGAAATCTTGTAGAATTTGTATTAGTAAAGTATTTGTGCATACTTGTTAAAACATTGGGTTTTATATATATCAGTGAGATTTTGATATCACCAATGTTTAATTGCCTGTTCATAGCATGCACATGCATTGGAATTATTGAAAGATCACCTACATGAAGGGGCCAGGGCATTAGATGTAGGCTCAGGAAGTGGTTACCTTACAGCTTGCATGGCTCTGATGGTAAGTTATATAGAAAATATTAGAGAATTAGGTTTTTGAGAAATGTTAATGCCAAGTTTTGATCAGTCAGTTATTAGCACTTTATTTTCTTTTGATGTGACACTGTCTTTCCTCATTATTACTTGTTCATTTACAACATTTACTGTAAACTACACTTTGTGAAAAAAATTTAATACAAGAAAGCATAAGTGTTATATCTCATTGTCACTCACCTTAAACCATTGTGGAATTGGCATGTATAACTTGCATAACCTTGTAACCATAATATAGCCATGAAAGTATACATACTTTCTGAAGTTACATAATGAATATTTACAAGTATTTTGTAGACATCACAATTTTTTATTAAGTATTTTTAATAAACATTTGTTCATAAATATATGGGGCTAGTGTTGACTGCTCCAAGTGAAAAGTAAATTTCCCTTTTATAAACATTTTTGTCATTTTGAAAATTGTCAAGTAACATCTAAAACATAAACAAGTTTTCTTTACAGCACAACTTTATTTTATGTAATGTGTTCTACCATAACTATGTTTTCAGTCTCTTTGACCAACCTCATAATCACCATGAAACAAAAACTAGAAAATAAATTTAAATACTTTTTCCTCTGCAGAATGACTGCAAATTGTAATTGAAAATCACAATTGTTTATCCTAAGTAGTTTAAAACTTGTAGCAGTGTAAATCTATTTATACTTAGTTTTATTGTTTTTAATGCTTTCTAAACTGTCTAACTAATAATCCCACCACACATGTTGTAAAAATACTTTCTTTTATCTTAGAACGTAACTTTTTTTTTAATGTTAATCAAAAAGCTAGTCTTTTATATATCTGGTTAATTTCAATTTGATTATTTTTCATGAACATATTTCTTTTTGAAAGTTTATTTTGACAGTTGCAGTAGCTACCATACAAGTTCATAAAGATTTATTAGTGACCTAAAATCTGACCTTTCAAAATTATGTCCAGGTCAGGCTATGTAACAAAGATCCTGCTAACAGGATTCTTGATCAAAATCAACTTAACTAAAATTATAGGTTATTTATAAGCATTGTTTAAATATAAAACTTAAAAATAATATTCAATAAGTAAAAGTTTGTCATCACAACATTTTGCTGTCATTACTGTACTTGTGTTGCAGAAGAAAATTATTATAACTTTCAAACAAATATAATTCAACACTGAAACATTTTCAGGAACAAAAGTAATGTCTAAAGAAACAAAAAAACTAAAAGTAATCCCACATCTGATTTGTTCTTAAAAGTTGTAAACTTTACACTAAATATCATAGTTATTTTCTATAGGAGCTACATCTAATCACTTTCTCATTAAATTATAAATTTCTTCCTGCACCATTTTATTAATGTTAAACCAAAGAAAATAGTTTACAATCTGCTCTTTGCAATGGTGTTTCAACTTTACCTGTAGTTAGTTTCAAAACTTTGCCTTATTAGTAATTGCTTGAACTGCATGCTGCAGAATAAAAGGGGTGGGAACAAAGTGCTCTTGTAATAAAACCAGTAAAAGAGATGAAAAATGAAGAAACAATACATTATTACATTTTCAGGAGATAACAGTTTATTATCATACTCTAAAATTAACTTGTATTGAAAGATTCTTAAAATACTTTACATGTAAATAAATTTACATGCGAGAGTCTTTGTAGCAGCACATAAATGAAAGTTGTTACATTGTTACACGTTTTTCATTTATTTTTGTTACAGAATGACAAAATATCAGTTATAAAGTATTTTTGAGTTGTGAAGTGTTGATACAATTAAAATTTTTTGAGCTAAATTTTGAAATTTGATGTACAGGTATATATTCAACTTCTGAAAGATATTCACTGGTCTGGAAAGGGTTAAATTCAATATAATTATATGAATAAGTGTAAGAGATTTGTGAAAATGCTTCATTACTTAAAGATTTATGAAACATACATAACTGATTTTAATGAACATTACTTGTACTTTATTGACATGCTGGAGTAACAGTTTAAATAATGTATTCGGGAAGATAATTTGTTTGCTTTAAGAATACGAGCAGTGTAATGAAGTAATTTTATTTGTAAGACATTTGCAATATTTCTAGGTGGGAGAAACAGGTTTGGCTGTAGGCATTGACCACATAGAAGAACTTGTAAATATGTCTATAGAAAATATCAAGAAAGATAACCCACAGTTGTTGGAATCTAAAAGAATCAAAATGGTTGGTAAGTAAGATTAACTGTATGAAATGATATTTTGTTCTTATTTTTCAATGCATGATTGAACTGACTTGCACTTTTCTTTTATAATGTTTTTCACATTTTTTTAAAAATCCTATCCAGTAAAATTAAAGGTTTCCTTCTGTGTCATTCAGTTAATTAACCCTTTTACATTGGGTAGGTCAAAATTGTGCATGTCACAATCTTTCATAGTTATATTCAAAATTTAACTAAATTATTTTGATATATAAATATAAACATTCTATCAAAACACATTAAGAATTTGACTGTTAAAGTTTTTAATTAAATTTTAAGGCAATATTCAAAAAAGAAACTTCTTAATCTCCTTTTGTATGAGAACTATATTTCCTTTGTCTCCTCTCATCTGTAATTTATTTACCACCCTCCAAAAATATGAACTTTGTAAGTTACTCATTGTAATATAGTTATTACTCAAAGCACAAGTTTTATAGCCTTGAATCTTATTTGGTTTCAGAGCTACAAGTTATGAAATTAGATTCCTTCAGCCATATCCTATCTATCCCACATTTTCTTTCACAAATAACAAATAGTTCTCTCTAACATTTAATACTATATCATTTATAACTATAGAAAGCCAAAATTTTAAGTTATCAAAATATATTTTGTTAGAGAATTTTCAATTTCCCTTCCAGTTCACACTTTATTCCCATGGGAAACACATTAACAACCCCTTGGTTGTGGATTTGGGAATGCTACCTCCTCTGGGATCTAAACATCCACCCATGTGTTTGCCATGCATGGTAACCCCTGAAGAGGAGAAGAGGATCCTGGTGGTTGAGGGGTCCAACCCTAACAACCACTTTGGCCTTGAATTCCTGTAGACGGGGTGTCAATCGGCTGGTTCACTTGGGCTGGGGTCAACCAAGTACTAGTGTTGGACATTCTCAATGGGTGTTATGGACATTGTGTCTGATGCTAGTGTTTGGGTGTAGTGCTCACGAAACCCTGGCATTGCTGCAGTGTCCTTGCTTGACATTGTAGTGCATCCCCTCGTAGGGCTCCATGGTGGATGGGGTCAGTGGACACCAAAATTTTTTTTCCTATGGATCATCCAGATAAAAATTTAAATAAAATAGTGAAAAAACAGTCAATAGGTAAATGACCACGTCTTGAAGACTCTGATATGCAATCTTCAACATCTGTATCACTAGTTGTACCTCATTTTCTCATCCTACATTCTCTTTCAGAGAAACCTTTAGGGCAAATGTCCCTATTTTTTATTCAGAAGGAACTGGAGGGACTTGCTGGCTCTCCAAAGTCAGTAAAGAAGGTTCAATCTGGAGACATTGGTTGAAACATCCACATCCCAACACAGTGAACTCCTCTTGAATTCAAAGACAGTTGGGGATATACCTATTGAGGTTACACCTCATGCTACTTTGAATTCATCATGAGGAGTTATTGTTGAGATGGATTTGAGGAATATCCCTATGTCAGAGATTCTCGCTGGTTTCTCCACTCAAGTTTCTGCAGTGAGGTGCATCTCCATTTGCAAAGATGGAGTTGCACTGCAGACAAATATCCTCGTTTTGACACTTACATCACCACGTGCACCTGCCACTATCAAGGCAGGTTATCTAAATTGCAGGGAATGGCTGTACATTCCAAACCCTCTCCAATGTTTCCAGTGTCAGAGGTTCGGTCACTCAAAGACGTTACGTCGGGGTTCCCTGACATGTGCTTGTTGTGGTGGCAAGGACCACTATGCCTATGAGTGTGAAATGGGCCCACATTGTGTCAACTGCAATGGTTCTCACCCTTTGTACTTTCATTCTTGTCCTAAATGGTTGGAGGAAAACGAGGTGCAGCATTTGAAAACGACTCATAACATTACTTATCCTGAGGCTCGGAAATTGCTTTCCACCACTTCATCTCGGACACATGCTGCTGTACTTCGTTCCACAACTACAGTGGGAGGGCAGACAGATCTCTCTCTGCCTCCAAGAGAATCGTTCTCAAAACAAATTTAAAGCCTTTTGACCTCCATGGTTAAAAGAGTTGATGAATCAACTTCTACACCCATCTTTGTTCCTCCCATACATTCCAACAAATCCCAAGATCCATATCCTTTGGTTCCAGGTCCAGGCATTTCTTTGGATAAATTTTTTTTTCCCACCCCAAGATGCAAAACAATCATTTGTTCACATCTTCAGTGACTGGAATCCCATTCCAACAACAAAGACCTGCCCAATCGACCCAGGGCAGGATCCATGGAGGTCGATAGACCTCTGCAGAATAAGGACAGTAAGGAAAAAAGACATGGTTGTAAACAGAAGGGTTCTCTGGCCAATTCACCTACACTTCATTAAAAATGGCCACCTTGATACAATGAAACTGTAGAGGTTTACGTTCTAATCTGGATGACATCAAAACTCTGATTGCTTCCTACCATCCTGTATGTCTTTCCTTACAGGAAACATTTCTGAAACCTGTTGATACAGTCACCTTTCGGCAGTTTTCTCTGTACAGAAATGACAGGCTGTGTGATGGACGAGTACATGGAGGGGTGGCACTGTTGGTTGATCAGCATGTGCCCACTTTGTCACTCAACACACCCTTGGAGGCCGTAGCCATCCAAGTTTCCTTGGGTCATACAGTCACTGTTTGTTCTCTTTATTTGTCACCTGGAGAGACATATGATCAATCAGACCTTGATGCTCTCATTGAACAGTTGCCATCTCCCATTCTAATCCTAGGGGACTTTAATGAACATCATCCCCTCTGGGGAAGTGCTGTTATCGATAGGAGGGGTCGTTCTGTTGAGCATATGCTCTCTGATCACAACCTTTCTCTTTTCAACACTGGTTCTTCTACTTATTTTCATGCACCTAGTCAGTCCTTTACTGCTATTGATCTCTCAGTTTGCTCCTCTTCATTATTATCCCATTTTTCATGGAGGGTTTACAATAATCCATGAGGCAGTGATCATTCTCTTCCTATACTTTTGAGAGAGACTGGCCATGGTTGATGCCACCCAACCAGCATGCCCAGCTGGATCAGGCAGACTGGTTCACTTAAACTGCTCTTGCAGAAGTTGATCCTGCCATCGTATGTCAGCCATCAATAGACGACTGTGTGGCAGCAGTAACTGACTGTATTATACAAGCAGCTGCTCAATGTATTCCTAAAACCTTGACATGTTTTCCACTTATATCCTCATCCACGGTGGAATCCTGCCTGCCATGTGGCATGGAAGGCTCAAAAACGGGCCTGGGATACTTTCTGTAGATATCCCACACTTTCAAACTGCATTGCTTTCCAGCAGGCCCATGCACATGCTAGGTGGGTAAGACATCAAAGCCAGAAGGGATCTTGGATTAAGTTCACAAGTGGCATATCTTCTACCACCATTTCCAAAGTCACATGGGACAAGTTTCGAAAGGTCAGTGGGCACTACAATTCTGTCCCCCTCTCGATCCTACTCTCTGATGGCCAAGAAGTAGCTGATATCCGGAGCATCGCTGATACTCTAGGTGAAAACTTTTGCCGGGTATCTAGCACTTCTGCTTGACCACCTTCTTGGCCATCATGACTCAGGCAGAGAGTTCACCTCTTTCCTTTTGAACTGACTGTCTTTATGACTATCATCATCCCTTTACACTGGTGGAACTGAAACTGGCTCTGGATCAGTCTGGCAGTACATATGTTGGACCAGATGATGTACACTATGACATGCTGTGCCATCTATCTCCTGCTTATCTTGATATTCCTCTGATTGTTTTAAACTGGATCTGGCAGGAGAATGTTTTTTCTAATGCCTGGTGCCAGGCTATTATCTTACCTTTCTCTAAGCTTGGGAAAGATCCCAAGATTCCTTCAAACTACTGTTCAATTGCTTTGACAAGTTGTCTCTGTAAGACCTTAGAGAGGATGGTTAATGCTCGTGTTGTTTGGTTCCTCGAATCAAACAACCTCCTCTTGCCCATGACGACAGCACTCCACTATAGACCACCTGAATCGACTTGAAACGTCAATCAGAGAATCCTTTCTCAATTGACAACATTTTGTATCAATATTTTTTGACATTGAGAAGGCTTGTGACACAACATGGAGGTATGGCATTTTGTGAGACCTTCATATATATGGGCTATGTGGCCATTTACCCATTTTATTAAAAAATTTTTTAATGGACAGGAAATTCCAAGTTGGTGTCAGTTCGACACTTTTCCATACTTTTCTACAGGAACTTGGAGTCCCTCAGGTCTGTGTTTTGATTGTCATACTTTTCAGTATAAAGATAACTGCCATCACTGAACAACTCCCTCTCACTGTTGCAAACGGGCTCTATATCGAAGACTTTCACATCTAATGTTAGTTGTCGAACGTGAGATATATTGAGCGGCAACTACAAACTGCCCTCAATCATGTACTGAAGTGGACTCTGGCAAATATCTTTAATTTCTTATTTTCTAAAACCGTTTGCATACACTTTTGCTGCCAACAGGGTATTCGCTCTGATCCTGAACTTTGTATCAGTGAAGTTGTGCTGCCTGTAGTCCCTGAGACCAAGTTCTTGGGGCTTATTTTTGACTGTAAGCTGACCTTTATACCAAACTTAAAGCAGCTACAGGTCAAATACACAAGAACACTGAACATCATCCGTGTCCTCTCTACCACCAGTTGGGGAGCGGATCGATGTTCTATGTTGAAGATATATCGTGCTCTTAATCGATCGAAATTCAACTATAGATCACTGGTCTATGGCTTTGCCAGACCCTTGGCCTTAAAGATACTGGACCCCATTCATCATCAAGGACTTTGACTCTGCACTGGGGCTTTCCGCACCTCCCCAGTTCAGAGATTATACATAGAATCTCATGAACCTTCTTTGCACCTTTGCCGTTTGCAACTGTCTTTACTATATTCTTCAAAACTTCATTCCTTACCAAAGCATCCCACCTGGGGTTGTTTTTCTTCCTTGGTGGGTCATACTTTTTCAGAACTG
Source organism: Tachypleus tridentatus (assembly GCF_004210375.1). Classification (NCBI taxonomy): domain Eukaryota; kingdom Metazoa; phylum Arthropoda; class Merostomata; order Xiphosura; family Limulidae; genus Tachypleus; species Tachypleus tridentatus. Next base: position 86,371,618 of record NC_134832.1, on the reverse strand, counting down.
ACAATATGCCATTGCTCCTTTTAGTCTTTGCATCCAGGTGCAATTGGATGAATTGGGTCTGTTGTTGGAAAACATTGCAATATCCACTGGTCAGCCCATCCAATCATGGCTTATTTCAGTCCCCAAATGTGACCTTTCTTTAAGTCATCTGAGAAAAGCAGATACTTCTGATTAGAAGTACCATCTTTTATTTACTGAACATCATTCGAACAATCTTTCCATTCCAATATATATGGATGGTACCAATCAAATGACTCTGTGGGCTCTGCCATGGTTTGTTGCAGTTCGGTGGTTGCACGCAGAATCTTTTCTACTGCTTCTGTGTTCACTGCTGAACTGCATGCCATTTCTCTTGCCCTGTATCATATTGAAGCTAAGTAGTACTCCAACTGCACTATTTTACTGACTCGCTTAGTTCTCTACTGGCCCTGGAATTGCTTCACGTTGGTTCACACCTTGTTCTCACTGATATTCAAAACCGACTGGCCCATTTGTCATTAACATCTACTTCTATCCAGTTTTTCTGGATTCCAGGCCGTGTTGGTATTTCGCGTGAACGAGCTTGCAGACACGGCAGTTAAATCTATCTGCTCTGGCACCATCACCACTGTGCCTATTTCATACATGGACTATGGTTGTGTATTCAAGGCTCAGCTCAATGCCAGCTGGCAGTCGACTTGGAGTGAGCAACACGAAAACAAGCTTTTCCAAATAAAACTGTATATTGAACTTTGGCCAGCTTGTTTCTGTAAGGATTGGAAGGAGGAAGTTGTTCTAACTAGACTACCCATTGGTCAGAGTTTTTTAACTCATTGTTTTCTTTTATCTGAAACTGATGCACCAGTGTGTAGTCTATGTAATACTCAGATTACTATAAGCCACATTTTACTTTCTTGCCATCTTTACGACTCAACGATGGCACTATTTTAAACATGTTCTGTACCAAGGTTTGTCCGTAACTTCAGACAATGTTATTGGTGATGGTGACACTGTTTACCGTGATAAAGTTTAGTTTTTTAAAGGCCATTAATCTTTTTAATGTCATTTAAGTGTTTTAAATTTATACATTAAACCGTTTTTAATTGTGGTTCCCTTTTAAGAATCACAGTATCTCTAGTTCGATTTGAAATTAGAAAATGGTCGTAACATTAAATAACTTGACACCAGAACTGGAAAGGCCAACTGTAGGTGACTGTAGTTGCTGTTTGATCTACCCTTTATTATCCTGATGAGTTATTATTACACTTTTGCTGCATGTCTTTTAAAACTTTTACTTTACTTTTTGACAATGGCCTTATGATGACACATAACCTGGAACCAGGACTGGAAAGGCTAACTTCAGGTAACTGACGGTGGTTCTTGTACTTACCTGTTAGTCTTCCTGACAGGTTATGATAATTACCATTATGCTACAGAAAGTTCTTTACAACTTATCTTACTGTAGTTTCTCTCTAAACATTGTAGACTGGATGTCAACATTTGGTTTTATGCTATTTATTTTTTTAAGTGCTGTTCTGTTTTACCTTCATTTCCTTTTATGAATTTTACTACATTTACTTTATTTTTACCTTTTTATCGGATGTTTGGTATAGATAACCTAGCTGCTTTGTGCCATAAAACACTAAATCAACCATCCAACCAACCAGCACATTGACAAGCTTTGTTAAATTTTAATTACTTTTATTGCATAATTAAAAAAAACTCATATTACAAAAGTTATAGGTTTTTTGTGCATTATTTTATTAAATAACAAATTATTTGTTGCAGTAGTACCACTATTATAAAAAAATTTTTTTAAAAAAATTTCATTGGCAATTGGCAACAAAAAAGACCCTTCTAAGAACTAACTTTTTTCATTTGTATTTATTTTTTATGATAAATGTAAGTAAAATGTAAAAATTAGAAAGTTGATTGGTGAGATAAGGTTAGATTATGTAATTTTTTTAAACAAGATATGTTCACAAACAGTTCACGAGTACGCAGGGTGTTACATAATTTTATAGGGTAACATGAACTACATGTTCACTGAGTGATTTACAACCTGTGTGGTACATAATTAGTTTAGTTAGACACAATTCAATAAAAACAATAAACTTAAATATAAATAGATTTATACTGTTATGAGGTTTTAAGTTTTTTTTCAGATGAAGACAAGTATTTTTAATCTTCACATGAAAATCACTATGCATGGAGCAGTCAATATTCTGATACCATATAATTAAGGACAAAGTTTCAGTAAAAATACTTAAAATTCTGATATTTCTTAGCTATAAAAGACTTAAAGGTTACTGAAAGCTTGACAAATTCCATTAATCAAGTACTTTCAGGTTCATGGTAAGTAACCAAACCACCATGATTAAACAATATACGAATATGTGATGGTAGGGTTAATAATTTTCTTTCTCAAGTAATTTATTTTGCCATTCTTTTGAGAGTGTTTTTGAACTGAGAAAAAAATCATCTTCCAACTTAAACTGTATTCTGACTGGCAGGAGTCTTTCATATTTCACTTTATATACATTGGCTCATCCACTTTTGCCAAATTTTTAATCCTGAAACTTTACATACCATAACTTTTAAAATAGAAAGTGTATATTTACAAACTTTAGCAAGTTTTTGGTAATAAGTACAACTCTTTTTGTACACAGAAATCATATATATTAATTATTTTCACTGAAGATTTATCTGTTAATTTTTGTACTTGGAGTCTGACTATTCTGAGTGCAAAGTTATTTTCATCTTAAGGTTAAAGAAACTCTTTTCATCTTTTAACTTTCAGATTTCATTTACATAATTTTTAGAATCTATAAAATAAATACCTAAAGTTGTTTTTAGTAAATCTTTATATTTTGTCTGTTATTGTTTCTAACCTAACACTACATCATTTGACTGATCTAACCACTATAAAAAAGTGAAAAATAAATATAATCTTTTTTCTTTCTTTTTAGAATGATTGTATATTTTTACAGAGAGTTGTGCAATGTTTAGTCTCACAGCTAAACCTAATACAATTCAAATTTCCCAGCCATTTAGATTTATTATTTTACTACCACTTAGATAGCAATAAAATGCACTCTTGTGGTGGGGAAGTTTTGTGTAAAGTAGCCTGTTATTTGGACCCAAAATACTGAGCTCAGTGCTTGAAGTATTGTGATAAAAAAGCTACAGCTAGGAAGATAATTAACTGTGGTAGAAATCATTTAGTTGTTTTGCATGAATACAAAGTAAAACAAATTATGAACTAGTGAAATCCTATGGTTTTCACTTATAACCACTTCACTCTTAATATAGGTATATGGATCAATAGCTATCTAAAACTGATAAGCAAATTTTTAAAGTTGGAAATAGTGGTGGTATGCATTCAGAAATGTAAAAAAAAAAAAAAAATTGAAATTACCTGACAATGTATCAAGTAGTTAAACTTATCTTGCACCATAAATGCTGGTGTTGAATTTCATGTTTTAGTAACTTTTTCTAATAGCAGGCTTCACAAAGTAGGAGTAATGGTTTTGTTAGGTTCTTTGCTATGTAGGCTTTGCAAAAATATTCTAGTGAATTAAGAATAACATCTTTATATTTAAATAATTGAGCTTACTGATGTGGATCCATATGCTGAATGTGATAAGATTCAACTGAATATTCTACAGTTGGTGATGGAAGAAGAGGCTATGCAAGTGAAGCCCCTATGATGCAATCCATGTTGGTGCTGCTGCAGCTCAGCTACCAAATGATGTAAGATAATTTAATATGAACTTTTGTTTGTCTATAGTTGACTTTTTTTAATGTTGTATGTATATATGAATGCATACACATACAGAATTAACATTTTCTGTAGAAAACAATCCATATGCTGTACTTGGGTTACCAACCATGTTTATTTCATAACAGTTCATTAGACAAAAAATATAAATACAACATTTCATAACACTTGAAATTTCTTAAGTTGCTAATCTCATGATATAGATAAGTTCTGTATTAACTGTATTGCCACCAGCATACTTTACTGCACATGTCATGAGGTTTTAGTGACTTTTTTATTTACAATTATACCAATTAGTATAAGATAAAATTATAGCTAATAATCCATACTTTAATAATGTATAAGTTTTAAGTTCTTAATTTTATAAGGTAGTATTTAAAAACCCCTTATTTCCTATACTGCAAGAAATTTGACATTTTCTCTGTTGAATTCACCTCCTCTCCAATAATTGTTAAATTTAACATAAATTACTCATTATAAGGTCTCTATTGTTTAGACAAACTGTAATTTTTATAGCCTTCAATGTTTGTTTGGTTACAGAGCCATGAAATAGTAAATCAGACCCGTCTTGTAACACCCTCCCATTGAGGATTTCTCATTTATTCTTAACACTATATTGTGTGTAACTGATAGAAAGCCAAGGTTTGCATTAACTAAATGATGTATTATGTTGTTTTCCTAAAAGAGAATTGTGATTTTTCTCTTAGTACAAGTTTCATTCCCACAGGAAAGGTAATGACTAGATTGGATGAATTTGTAACAGTTTTTGTCATGTAGTTAGAAATCTTCCTTCTCACAAAGTGGCATCATCAGTGTCATAGAATATGATGCAATTCAAGTAAAAATTATTGATAAAGTTAAAAAGGCTGGATTGCACACTTTTCTTACTGATGGTGTCTTCTCAAAATTTAGAACATTTACCAATATTTCCCACTTCATAGTTGACAACTGTGAAGTTAAGGAAAAATTTATTGGCTTTAAGTTACATAGGATCAGAAAAATGTATATTGTATGTGCAAATACAGAAATATTGACTGATGTTGGATTATCTCTAAATGAATTACATGATCAAGGATACAATGAAGCATCCACCATAGCTGGGAAAAGACCCATAGCATTAACATACTGACTTTGCACAATATGGTTGGCTTTTGATTTTGAAAATAACCACCCCTTCAAAATTTCTATGTATGGTCCTGTGAGACCAACTAAACTTCATCTTTTATCTTCATTAAAATTTGAGTGAAGATACTTTTTAGAAAATAACAATGGTATTTACATTGCAGTTTAAATGAAATTATTGATTTTATATCTGGGTGGACAACCAACTTGGCATTATTAGATAGAAGCTTTTTTAATTCTTTGGAGTTATATGTATTGTGAAAAACAAAGGTTATTGGAAGCCTGTTAAGTTGAATGCTTTCTGACATAGTCAGAATTTTTTGTTTGGACTACATATCAAATTCCTCCAAATGTAATTAATTATTCATTGTTTATTTGACAAAGCAGGGAATTATGCTGAAAGTGAAATTTCTTATAAATAATGTTTTCATAAAATGTTAATTATTGTAAGTGTTAAAATAGTGAATTACAATTTTCCTAAGGTATGTTTTCATTTCATGTTAGTAAGAACTTGTATTATGAATAAACTCTTAAAAAGTATGAATACATAGTAGTAGTTGCTCATTTCTATGGTGTATAAAAGTGAAGCCTCAGTTTTTGCAACATGTTCACTGTTCCATAACTTGTAGTTACATTTAGGAAATAGTTTTCTAGGTTTGGAACACTTTTCATTAACACTAATACAGTTATTCATTTAAACTAAACTGGACCTTTGTGTGAAGTAATTTCTGTATGCAGCATATCTGTTTATTTTTAATTCATCACACAATTACAATTTTTATTTTTTATATTTGATCCAGCTTATTGCTCAGCTTAAACCTGGTGGGCGACTGATTGTACCAGTAGGGAAAGAGGGACATAACCAACTATTAGAACAAATAGATAAACTTCCAAGTGGGGAGATTAAGAAGACAACTCTGATGGGTGTAATCTATGTACCTTTAACAGATAAAGAATCACAGTGGCCTGGCAGGTAAAGTAAGTTTCAAAGTTTTGTCCTGAGTACACTTTTGTTTCCAGGATGTTTCATTTTGTACATTTGATTAAATTTATATACTTGAAATGAAATTGGGGAAGTTAAACATAAATTATAGTAATATTTCTGTGTGGTCCAAGGAGTTACAAACTTGCTTGTATAAATAATAATAATGAGAATAAAAAAAATAATGACTCAATATTTATTGAATGTTCTCAGTGCTGAAGATGTCACTGTGACTGGTCTTGTTGTCTTCGTGACTCCCAGGCTGTTATTCCATTGTGAAACATTTAGTAATATATTTCATTCACCTTTAACAAATTTTCCTGCACTAGTGAAGTTTAGAGCTATTTATTTATGTGATATATGTGAGTGATCCTTGAATTGGAAAAAAAATGTAATATGTTATTTAAAGCTGATTGATATCCTTTCTAAATCCAAACATGACTTCAAAATGTTTTTCTAGTTGAACAGTCTATTTAATGTTCAGATCGTGCAATAATTATTTGAAATATATGAGGATTTTTACCAAACATTTTAACTTTCCCAGCTTCACTGAAGAATGTGTGTGTATTGGATAAAGGAAAAAGGGTAATAAATACATTGTGAATTTCAGTTGTTTTGTTTGTTATCACAGTTTAGCCTCTTAAGAGATGAAACATAAAAAAAAACTTGAGCACTTTTCAATTTCCTTTTTTAGTTCTAAATATTTCTTTAGTGAAATAATAAACTAGCATTTTCTATATTATTTCAGTTAGATCATAAAACAGTTTAATTTACAACCCTTGGAATGTATCACTAAGATACTGTAGTTTTTTATTGTTTTTTTTCTAATTTGAAGTTTTTATAATTCTCTTGTATTAAACTCCACTAATCAGCGTGTTTTTTCTTTATAGTGACTATAACAGTAGATGTTATTAGCAGTATCCTCACAACTTAAAGTAAAAAGAATGAAAGGAACAAAAATGTACAGTATTTCTTCTTACATTATCATAAATATGAAAACTGTTTCTTATGGTGAAGGTGCTCTCTAATATCAGTGCTAATGTTTAACTTTTATGATTATGCAGTGTTTAGGAACATAGAAAAACATCAGTTGTAAAGGGAAAAATAATTGTACTTTTAGTTTATAAAATATAGTTCCTTTTTTGTAGTTAATCCTCTTGCTACAAGAAGGTCAAAGTATACACTTTACAACTGTTTAGTTACATTCAAATTTAAACTATTTTATTATCATTTTATAAGAAAATGTTTAAAACCACTGTCTCTTCTAATGTGAGATGTATGACACTTGTTATCTATGCATGTCTTTCATCATCTATAATTTATTTACCACCCCTCTGAGAAGTACCAGATTTGACATAAATTACTGATTATAATGTAGATGTTGCTTATGCAAAGTGTAATTGTCACAGCCTTTGACCTTTATTTGTTTATAGAGACACAAACTAGAAAATCAGACCCACTTGCCACACCCACATGTTATATCCTCTCTTTCGCAAATTGCCAGTAGTTCTTGGCATTTTGTTCTGTATTTATAAGCCTAAGCTATTCTAAGCATTTCAATGTATTTTAACACAAAGCTCAATAGAATAACTTGTATTAAGTTTTTACTTTACTAATAATTATTTAAATGGAATTAGAAGACTGTAATGGGTCAGTAGGAAAGGTCAAAAGTAAAATATTGTAAAACAAGCATTTTGTATAAATTACAAATTTATTTTACATTAGTCTAATCAGCTTGTTACATTCATGTTTTCATACTTAATTTATTTTGCATTTCTAAACTTTATATTCAGAAATGCACAACATAAAATATCAAGCCATAAAATAACACCTTTTTACTTCATAAGAAAACTTGAATACAAATTATTGTAATAATCTGTATGTTAAAATCCAGTTGCTTATGATATTAATACCTGTGCTAAAAAACAAACAAAACAAATGTATTCACAAAGTTGCAAAGTTTATATATTTTGAACTTCTGGCTCCCAAATTTTTAATTAGTTTTATTTGTACTTTTAGCAGTTAGCATGGAGATAGTAAAAAATATTTCTCAAAAAAGAAAAATTTTCCATAAGTTTTCTTGGAAGTTACTGAAACAAAAAAAAACTTTTACAAATCCATTTATGTACAATTTGGATACAATATGTAAAATTAAATCAAATGAAATATGTAAATATTTGGACAAAGGTACCATAATATCTAGAATCTTCAAGAACTTGTATTATAGATAAACTGTAAAAAGTATGACAGTCTTAACTTACTGTTAAAAATTAATGAAAGTTTAAAGTATAAATAAATATATTTGCAAATAAGCATCAGTTCCTTTTGAAACCAACCTCCACAGATTAATGTCAATCCCCCTTTTGGGTTGAAGTGTAACAGTTAATTACTACTTTCTTTGTAAATCAAAAAGCATGTAAGAGGGTAATGAATTAGTTCTTCTTAACAGAATTAAACTTCAGTTATAAGTATGAAACCATTTTAACATTTTGTGAGTAATTTTGCATCTTGCCAATGTTTTATGAAATATGCTACTTGCATATCAAAGTACTTAATTTTTTACAGTTATTCACCTGATTAATTTTTTACCAAAATGCAAACTTGTATTTCAAAATGTGTTTGTGTTCATTAGATTTAAGATTGGCTAAGGAGAAAGAAACAAAAGAATTTTAGTGCAGTTATAAACAAATTTTCTTTGCATGCAAAAATGTTACTTTTATTCTTATAACAATTCTTACTTTGTCTTTTTTTTTTTAAGGTACTCAAAATGTGAACTGTAGGATTTCCCAGGTTATCAGCTTATGCCTTATGCACAATTGGAAAGGTAATATTGCTTCTCAGAAAGTTGTGTGATGCATATTTGCCTCACTAGATGTCCTGCTATTTTGTCTTCTGCAAGTCTGCTTTATGCTCAAACATTACACTATTTTTACAAGTCTCCCCTTTCTGGATAGTTAGTTGAAAGCCTTGAGCTATTTAGATACATCATAACAATAAAGTGTTAAGAAAATGTGTGCAGTTTTTTATACTGTAGAGCATAAGGATCTGATACTAACTTATAATTAATGCTACAAAATCTTACTTGAACTTACAGTTAAACTTTCAACTATTTAAACAAACAACTTTTACTGCATCTGCTTCCAGCAAACATCTTATCTATTTTAGAAGAGATTATTTGCAGAGTCAATTCTGTATTACATTGTTTGGAAATAAATTATAATTGATGTGTTACTTGGAATTACTTGTGTTTTTTTACAAGTAACATACAAAAGTAAGTATATTAGATACAACATCAGTGTTTCTTTGTCTAATCTTGTCTTGCTACAAGGCCACAGTCACATTCAATGTGCCCATCATGTTATTAGATGAAGTATCAGTATATCTTAATGGTGATCCTGTGGTACTAATTATATCTTTTAAAAACTGAAAGAATATGTTTTGCTTGAAAGTATGTTTTAAAGTTTCATGACATTGTTTTTACCATAGTTTATCATAATTTTTACATATGATAAACTAAAATCATTGGTTATAATAAATAACAGATAATTGGTATTTTCTATATTCTGGGGTATGACAAGTTAATAACTGTTATAATCATAACTGCACCTCTAAATTTTTTTTTACTGTATCCCAAAAAAATAAGTATCAGGTGGCCTATAATATGATTTGATATGTACATTCCAGTTGTGTATTAAAAAAAATGAAGGTAACATATTTTCAATTAGCACTGTTATTTTCAAGTAAAAAATATTTTTGCACAAGTATTAGATAGACCTCCTGATAACAGCAGGATTAACCAGAAAAGTTGGTAGCAGTCCTGAAATGAAACTTTGATAGAATTTTTTGTGTGTAAAATAAAGATTGGACAAGTTTGATGCAATGAGCACAGTGTTTGTTTTAGTTGAATACAGCTTCATGTCCCTCAAGATAAATCTCTGGTGAACCAGTCATTATCAGAAAATAGATGAAACTGAGAGCAAATAGTTGCTTTAAATTTAAAAGAAATCAGTTTTCCATACAAGGGCAGCACCAAGTGATTTGTTTTTCACAGCATTTAGTAGGTGTAATGTATAGATATCATTCAGTCAGACTCTTATACTTAAGAGAAGTAGACCATGATATCCACTTGGGCAAAGCAGATATTATCTGCTGTAGGAAAAACAAACAAACTAGAAAGAGGTAACTTCATTGGATTTATGGACCATATATTTGTTCATAAAAGTGCATAGACACTAAATGAACAAACATTTAAAGAATTCTGATATTCCAGATAGAAAACATGATATTTCTGCATAACACAGCAGTTTGAGCAATAGCAGTGTGGATATAAAGACTTCCATATTGACTGAGAAACACACTAGGACACCATCAAAGGTATTTAGACATTTCCAAACAGTTAAGAGGAACATGCTGGCCACAGATGTATCAAACACAACTAATTTCAGAATGGTTAATAATCAGTGTGTGTGACTAGCAGGTTGTGGACTATGGGCTAAAAGAAACTGACAGGTCTCAGCTGTAGTACAGACTGTCAGAAATAAACTTCTTTATGCTAGATGACTGCTAAAATGGTTCTTGTAACATATCACCACAGAGCAGCTCACATTTCACATTGTAACCACATACAATAGAAGATGTACACACTTGGAGAGTGTCAGGGACCAGATTCAATTCTTAATTTCATGGAAGTTGTGGTATACTGATTAGGGAAGGGATCAATATTAGTGGTCACACTGCACACTGAACTTTGTGCTATGCTATGCCATGCCATACAATATACATAACGTCTTGCAACTACTAGTGTTGCCATATAGAGGTGCAGTTCATCCGAACTTTCTTCTGATGGATGATAACATACACTCTCACTGTGGTCAAGAATTTGTTTCCTGGAAGGAAAGAGTATAGGAAAGATAGACTTGTAAGTACATTTTTTGGACTTGAATCTGCTGGAAAATGCTTGGTGGCACATGATTCACTTCCAAGCAATGTTGTTAAACTGGAAGCAATTCAGATAGATGAATGAACCACATGACCTCACCAACTCATTTATTTACTTATTTTAAGCTTGTGATATTAATGTACAACCATATTCTGTATTAACAAACAATTTTTTGATCATTCATTTGGCTGCAATGTCTGTAGAACCACATGAACATGTGTGGGAAAAGATTTTAAAAGTAGACATTTGTGTATCATGTACATTACAGATCACTTAAAACTAGTTTTTTTGGGGGTGCCATTTATGCCTTATCATTATCTACAATTTTCAAAACTTGTTACACTTATACAGTTTAAGCAGCATTTTGATATTGAATGTTATACAAAATTAAAAATAGAAAAATATTTAGAAAAAATATAATTAGATCAAAATCTGCACAGAAAGTAGTTTCTATGGTATATTGGGAATGCCACAAATAGAGAAAAACTATTATATTTAGATCATGCTTGATCAGTCTGACTGACAGATGGTGAAATTGCAAGACTTATCAGTTCAGGTTATGTCCATTTGAGATAAAAATATTATGGAGATAGTAGATGGTGAAGCATGTAAATGTTACTGAACAACAACAACAAAATTGATATCAAAGTTACCAAACCAAAATTTGGGTTAAGCTGATAAGAAATTTTTGGTTAAATGGAAAAAAAATTCATGCTAAAAGTCATTTTACATTTATACACAGTGTAAACATTAAGTTCTTATCACTTATTGACAATTGTTTTGTGCTAATATTTTCTAACAATTTAGGGATAACACATACCAGGTAATTATCAATCTGATGTGGACTGATGCACAGATAAAACAATTTGTTCTTGTATTTCAGTTTCAAGTATTGAGAATGTGTCTCGGATATTCTTTAAATGTAGAAGTTCAAATATCCAACAGGAAGAAGCATTCTAATGTGACAAAAGTAAAATAGCAGTCAGGTACAACAGGGTTGGTAAAGCTAAAGAATGGAAAAAGTAAGGTGTTCAACTGAACAGAGAGAAAACTACACAGTGAAGGAAGACACTGCATGAATGAAGTAAATTGCCTTGTGTACAGAGAAGTTTACTACAGTTACAAATATTAAAGAATAATCACAGGAAAAATAGTAATATACAAAAGTTAAAGACATCAATAATTGCAGATTCTTGACAAAATGTTGCCACAGATCAAAAGTTTTATATATATAACACATTACATTGATCTTTATATGAATTATGTTAACACATCCTATGGATATATAAATTCGTCAAGTAATTATGTTACTAAATAGAAAAGCTTTATTTCTGGTTTAAAGTTAAGAATTGTTTAAACATGTTAGATTTTTTTTAAGACCCTTGAAACTTGCAGTTGCTTCAAAGTGTATTCTCTTACCTCAAAAACACTACATTATTTTATAAACTCAAGTGTTAGTACATTTGCACAACAAAGAAAAATGCATCATTCGACTGTTGCTACCTCTATTGCTGAAAATGTATTTCAGTGTATAAGACCGAGAGCTTATATTACTTTAAAATATCTTAATGTAAGAACCACTTGTTGCTGGTCTACTGCTATTACTGTGAATGTATTTTAATTTGAAATAGCAACTTGTTCCATATCTATTGCTACTGAGAATGTTTTTCAATGTTACTGTTACTACATTTGTTAGTATGAAATATTAACTGTTGCTACTACAACCAAGATTTGTGTAAGGTTAGCATTACCGACATATTTTCTCACAAATACAACATAGTGTTCTCACATCTGAGCCATGTTAACCAAGGTAATATATTCTAGATGAATAGCATTAAAGTTCATTAAATTTTTTGTTCTGATTTCAGTAAACATTGTGGTAAGAAAAACTGTAATAAAACTTTGTGCTTATAAATGTGTTGATAATGTATATCTACTTATCAAGGTTTCCATGACATAGCTAGACAAATTTGTACACGAGACCTCACTCTGGAAAAAACTTTCACTAAAAACAAACCACACTGAATGGATTTAGATATCAGAATCATTAACCAAACATTTAAGTTTAAAGTTTTCAATGATAAGGACACCTTCACAAAGTTTTCATTTCCAAATGCAAATATTTCAAATAAATTATATAGTGTTTAATACTCAAAGCTGCTTAGATACAACAGAATTTGTTTACCATAACAAATGCTAGTTGGCATTAGAACTTTGCAAGATGACAATAAGAAAACTCTATCTTAACACTCAGTCTTTATTAAATAATATATAAGTAACATTTTGCAAGTTCACATTTTATTATAGATCAGGAAACATTTCAAGAACAGATGAAATCATCTAAAGATAAGATAATAAATATTAAATTTTTCAAAAACCTGAGATATTTTGAAAACAAAGTTCATGAAACAAATTGACAAATACATGTATTAAAATAAGGGAAGCTTTAAAGTCATAACAGTATTTCAAGTTGTGTAATTTAAGCTCAATTATTAACAGCTTGAGCCATTAAAAAAGTTACTTTAAATACTTAACTATGCTACTATTCATCTGTACTTGACACTTACTGATAAAGCAATGAGATCTAACTTGGAATTTTGAGTAAAATAATAATATACTGACCAAACATTTTTAAATATTGATTTTGTAATATATAAAGTACATCTGATAGAAAAGTTACAGAAAGTTTTAAAAAACGTGAATGTAGTTGTGAAAACACAAAAGTTTAATTTGCCTTCATAACATCCATACCATAAACACAGGGTAAATTATTTGTGATGGTGGCAGTAAAATTAAACATTATTGTAAAACAAATAATTGATAAATAAAATTTATCAAAACTAAAAAGTAATGTAAATGTATGAAACAATTTATTGAAAACTGCATTGGTACTTTTCTGGACAATGCTTATACCTTATATGCATATATAATTAAAAGCTTATCAAAGTTTTTAAAACGTCTAATGTTGGATCATAGAACAGCATTAAAAGTTTATATACTTATGGTATTACATATGGTAAAATTTAGCCATAACTGAGTTAAAGAAAAAAATGTACACAAGTTACAGAGTTAATTTATTTCTTTTATAGAATATGGGCTGTATTTAAAGGCTTGATTAATATTAGGTTTAAGACAAGTGGGCTTACAGATTTTGGTGCCTACAGTTAGAAGTATTTTAAAGTGTTTTAGAAATCCTGTATTTGAAGAAGTACATTTGACTGGAAATATTTTGCAGGTCTCTACTTGTATTCAAAATAAAGTGTTCATTATGTAAAATTAAGATAAAAATAAAAAAAAAGGCTTAACAAAATGAAGACATTAAAGTAACCTGAATTTAGTAGGTGGAAAGTAGGCTTATAAGTGTTGTCAACAAGGCTATATCAAGGGTAGTACGAATAATGTGCTGACCTGTAGGGAGTGTGAGTTTACACATTTGAAAGCAAGGTAGAGTAGGTGTACAATGAATCACAGATTTAGATTTTTTTTCAGAGAAAGTAGTTGTGTTTTCGTTTTCTGCAACTAACAATAATTCAGCTTATTGTATTTTATTTAACATTCCTTCTCAGGACTATTGATCAAACTTTTATTTTAAGTATTTAAATTTAAATAACCTGTTCCAGAACAAGTTTTAAACCTGCTACAACACCTGTATATGACGTTTAAGGAACTTTAATTGTCACAAAGTGCTACCTACAATGAAGACACAGACCATGGCTACATGATCTACCTAAGAGCTGCTGACTTCTTCAAAGAGGTTTCAGTTATTAATGTGGATGCCCAGGATTGCTGTTCACATACCTAACATGAATTAGTGGGTTCATAACAATTAACCAGCAATTCTGATAATGATTTTATACCAAGTGAACCCATCTAGTCAGCATCCAGTCACAACCAAACCATAACTCAACTCATATAATCTGTTTTAGTTGCTGTTAACAACGCACCCACGATGCCAACTGCCATAGTAGCTAGTGGCATCCTAGGTGCCTTTCATCAACCTGACATCACCAAGGGGCTCTGCTGACTTTTCCTTTGAACTATGTTCACCCACCTATGTCACTTGCTTAAAGGTGGTGTCATAATCAAGTGCCAACATCCAAGAGGCTATGTCATGATCCTCAAGCTCTGATTTGCTTCTGCCTTCACTGGAGATAAGCTCTCTTTCCATATTGCAGGTGATTGCCTACCTGGAAGAGACATAGTTATCAAAACACTGAAGCCCTCATGACTGAATGAGTCAAATCAATCAGAATTGGACTTCCTACCCCACTCATCAAGTTTTACATTACTGACAACAAGAAAACCAAAAATATCATCACTATCAAGTGATACTTTTCTTCCTCCATCAGCAAGAGGAAGCAATTAAGGAGCATAGACCCAAGGTTATTCAGTGTTCCAAGTTTCAAGGGAACACAAAGACAGACACTATTGTGTCTGCTACAGTGGATCCCACTCTGTAACAAACTGTACTAACTGAGGAGGCCTTAGATTCCAGTGATAGAGGCTCTTCATGCTTGCCACAGCAGCAACCAACAACCATATGAAGTTCCTTCGGTTCCAGGAACCAGAAGTAGTGCAGTCAACCAGCCAGAAGCATTCAAGACAAGTACACATTACTCAACATAAAATGATAATAAGTAAACCTGTACCATCAGAACCACCATTTGAGGTCAAAGGCTTCTACAGTGTCTTCATCACTGACATAATCAGGACCATTCAGAGGAACAAATCCACAAAGGACCTCACATATCTTGCCACAGATATTTGTGCTACTGCTTCTTATTACTTTGAACCTCATAAAGTTGGTAAACCCATTCTCAGGATGCAGTTTTGGACAACATAGTGCACGTCAACACATTAAAAGGCAAGCCTTTCATGTTTACTTTATTTTAATCATAATGGTTACTTTATTACAAATTAATATACATGGCAGGTTTTTTAAATGAAAAACTTTGAAATATATCAATTGATGCAGATATAAATATCAGTGAAATTTTGCTTAATGAAATTAGTAATGTTAATTATCTAGATTATAAAATTATCTATAAACCAAAATCCAATACCAGTAGCAAAATAAAGATATTAAGATTACATTCCCTCACTTATACTTACCTGATGATAATAAAATAATTTTATGCCAACTTCATTTCCCCAACTCACCTTCAATAATTTCAGTCAACTTATATGTTTCTCTTACTTCCCAACCAAATGTTGATAGGCTACAAGTCATATACAACCACAACCTAATTACAAATATCACTAGTGACTTAAACTCTAAACTTACCAATTTTAATTGTCACATCACTAATGCTAACAGAAGAGTAGTGTACAAATTTGCACAGGATAGCAATCTTGTCACCATTAATGCAAACGATATGACACATACACAAACACATGCTGATGGCTCTCAGATAATTCTAGAGTATAATAATCGTTTTCACAACATTAGATAACCACAAACTTTCAAGTACATAATAACATTGGCAGGGACCATAAACCTATCTCTTTCATCATGTACCTAGATTGCAGTAGCATTCACCACCAGCAAAAGTAATCTGTGATTACTCTCGTACCAATTAGATATCCCTTAACAATAACATTATTAAACACTTAGACACACTGCTGCTTACTACACAGAAATAAATAAGTATATTAATGAAATCACCAATGCAGTCACAGAAGTAATTAAGGAGAATATCCCAAGCAAAACAATAAGCCTAACACTAAAGCATGGAAAACCCACCAATTAATTCCATGCAGGATACAAATTAAACAAGATTTTGTCTGTTCTTATGATCCAATGTTCAAACAATTAATTAATGACAAAAACTACTGCACCAAAAATCTTAAATAAAAACAGCAATACAACAGTTGCAAAAGATTCTGTAATTCCACAGATAATTCTCAACCAAACCCCACATTATTTTGGAGGAAATTCAAATCAGTCACCAATACTAAGAGTAATATTACTTTAATACAAAATAAAGTGACAGCTATGACCAATGACAAAAAACTGAATTATTTCTCCAGTATTTTAAAAACACCTTCATAACACTTAATACTGCCTCTTTTGACTCATAACACTTTACCATGTAAACAGCTACATAACTAATAATCCTAGCATTTTCATGCCTATTTTCTCTGTGATATTATTCAAAATAATCACCCCTATAGCTTATAGAGAAAAGTGAAAACTATGTGAACAATGCTCTTCAACAAAGCCCTCAAATTTGTGACCAACCTCAAAACAGCAGGGAATAGCCTGACTTTCAGTATGAAGGTTCCTGTGGATGAAGATGTGATGCTTTTTGACACATCTGATGTAGGGAACGTTGCTGCATAGTTTTTAGTTTATTCCTAAAAAGGTTAGAAGCTGGACAGTCACAGTAAATATTGGACTGCCCCAATAAAACCTAAATAACTGTGGATGTACCAGCATTGGTGAATGAGAGGTCAGCAGAATTGATCCTACTGGCAAAACCTACTATACAGGTGACACAACAGCCAATAGGAACATCCTTGATGCTTATCTTAGCCTTTATGAAGCATAAATTATTTTGGTATTCGAGGCAACACATTTATTTTCCTTTTCAATATCCAATCTGAGCATGCACAACCAATACCAAGGAAATACCACCACAAGCATGTCAACTTTCAGGGGAAACACTATATACCAAAGTTAAAAAAACAAGAAAACAGTGATTAGTGTCTATTAAAGTAGTTGGTTTATGGGCAGGGAAAATAATGAACGAGTTCACCCACAACCACTGCTCAATTCACCAACAAGAGTAACTTAGAATACTAATTAAAAGCATGTTACTATTCCTGTGAGAGAACCAGAGGAGAAGGTACATAATCTGTAATTGACCACATGTTTACTTTAGTAGTGAATAAAAGTTAAAGTTAGTAACTTGCTTGAGCAATGCTATATTCCAATCCTAAGAATCATAGACAATAACAAACATTAGTTTACTCTAAGAGTGTAAAATGTATAATACAGCTGGGAGCTGTGGTACTCACCACCTTATAAAGGTGATAGTGTAATAGGCCACATTTGCAAGTAATACTAACAAAAAATATAAACATACTCTTTAATAAAGAGAAGATATACATATCAAGTCAACAATGATACTTACTACATATTAGATGAAACTTTTAATAACAGATAGAATATACATGAAGTTACCATATGACAATGATAGTACACATGAAAATAAGGCCATTCAACATTAAAATCCAGTGTACATAAATAAAAACTCTTTAGAAGTCAGCTTTTAACTAGACATAATTATATGTTCTGCATCAATAGTTAAACTTTGAATATTTACAATACAAGGTACACATTCATAAACATAATGATTTCATGGACTATATACAAATTAGTAAGAGAGTATAATGCAGTTCTCCTAATATATCATTGACAGCAACCTCACCAGTGCAATTATAGACTTTCTGTATACTATGGTGATCTTACAGACGATCTCCTTGGCTCTGATGAAAGTTACCCATGTTCATGCTAGATCTTTGCAGAGTTGATGCTGATTTTTAAAATTCTACTGATGAATTTTATTACTTTTAACACATAAATTCCCTTGTGATTATATGTTGCAGCTATATTTATTGAAGAAGCTCTAATAACCTGCCCAACCAAAACAGGAAACTTAATGAGTCTTGGGACAGGACTGCATACAAGCCAGGGGAGTAAGACACAACAAAATGCCAACTGAATGGATGTCACAGCCCATGCTTTCTGAGCCATTGTGTGGTTTTTCCCAACACAATGCATGGACTACACTTTGTAATCACTACTCGATGATACAGCTGGGATGGTCATTGTTCACGCTTCCAATGACTTAGCAACCTTTGCTTTCTGAGCTTCCAAGTGATTATGTGTGATACAGCATATTAAACTACACTGTAAATGTACCATGCATGAAATAGTTGGACAGTTGATTGGTTGGGAGACCAACAACAAAAAGTGGTGTTGCTCCTCCATTTTTTTTCTTACTCCTAAGTGGTACTCCATATGAAGATTGCCACTTTTAACTTAGAGTAGCAGAAATTTATCTAAATATGATAAAGAACCTATGAGAGAGAGAGAAAAGCTTTATTTGGAGTGTACTGCTTCTATACTAAACAAGGTTTTATGTTCCCTAACAAGTGTGTTGAAGGTTCAAGGCAGTGGTAAAACAAAAAACTACAGATGGAAGGTTGTTAGTGGATTGTAACTGTCAGAAAACAGCTTACCAAAGTAGTCCATATGTTCTATATGGTAATGGTACATGTATCTGAAATCAATTGCCACAAGTTACTAATGTTTGTGGCTGTAATTAAAGTTGGATTTTTATGTATATGGAAATATGCTTTTGCAAATTTGTGCATTTGAGAGGTGTGGCACGTGTATGAAATTTTATACAAAATAAATCAATTATGTGTATTGTTGATCACAAGGAGATTGAATCTATTAGAGTTTCTATTCTTGGATATAAAAGGAAAGGTCATTTAGTAAGAATTTATTACAGACAACTAAGTGATACTGACAAAATTAGTGAGAAACTTGACAATGAGATTAAGATTTCAGCTGTTGATGAAACCATAATTATAGGTGATTATAATTTCAGGCATATAGACTGGGAAGTGTGAGAGTCAAATCACATAGGGAAAAGGGTTTTGAAACTGTTCAGGTTGGCTTTCTTTATCAATTAGCAAAGGAACCTATTAGAAATAACACCATTTTAGCTTTATTGTTAAGTTCAAATATAGAAATGATTAAAAGGGTGGAAACTGGGGAGTATCTGGATTCAAGTGATCATTCATTTATTAGGCTCGAAGTTTTGCTGCATATGGAGATAAGGAACAATAACATTTTATTGCATTTTTAAAGTTCATCATACTATAATAGAACTCTTGCTTATGTGATACTGGAAAAGTTTATTACATGATTTGCAAATCCCAGATATGTGAAATTTTTTATCCTGTGTGCCTGTAGATTTGCAATAGGAGTCATGATTTTCCTGTTTCCATCATATAAAACTTTTTTTTTCTCTCCATTCTCTGGATGCAGATATGATGTCATGAATGGTGCTAATGCATAAGATTCATCTATATAAATATAGTAGTACTGTTTTTTACATGTCCATGTAAATATTTTGCAGGCTGTGGATGGAGGTTCATTAGGTCTATGGGGAAATACACACAAATTTACAGATTCACATTTTGTGTTTTGCTGTTTTTATGGGGATTTTGTTTGTTTTTTTCATGTCCTAAGACAACCTTTCATTAATAATGAATTTAGATAACTTTTGTTCAGGCTATGGGTACTTGAGATAGTCATATTAATGTATCAACTAACAAAGCCACTAAAATGTTATTACTATTAAAAATAAAAAAAATATGAAGTTAGTCAAAAGATGTTAACCTGAAATCTTATATTGAAATTTATAAAACTGTTGCTTAATTTTCAAAAAGAATATTAGAAACAACAGAGAACCATTTATCACACAGTGCTGTATTTTAGGGAAGGTTAGTAATTGTGAAGTTTAAGTATAGGGAATAATAGGTTACCTATTGTTTTTCATTATTTATGCCTTGCAATCACATCCTAAAAATATTTCTAAAATTACCAAATACAGTATATAAACAACTGAGCAATTCTTGTGAGAATTTTGATGTCTTCCCTAATTATTAGGGTCGACAACTATGGGGCTGCATTGTTCTTTATTACCTACATCTATATTTCTAATTCATACTTTCCTTATTTTCCATTTTGTAAAGTCATTAAATCGAATCTCTGCCAGACGTTCACTCTTAAACCTTCAATTCTGCCCATCCTTCACATCCAATTACATGTTAAAAGCAACATTTCATCGGTTTCCTAGAAATGTCTAACAGTTTTCATTTTATCTTTGATGTTCTAATAATTCCACATCAGCTATAAATCAATGCAGCTGATTGTCATCATTCACCTACACCACACGTCACACTCTTCTTGTTTTGTGACAATGCAGAACCAATAGGTTTTTCTTGGATATTTAAAAATATGAATTAACTTTGTATGTGATAACAATCCATCATAAATGAGACAATAGAGCAAATATTTCTAATAGCATTAGTCCTCTGTAATTGTCTTTAAGTGTTGGAGTTCTTTATTTAAAAGACCATGGGAATGAATTTTTCATAGGACAGAAAAATTATTATGACTACATTTCCAGTTCTGGAATATATTAACTGGCCACACATAAATGTAAATATTTTATAATATAATAATTTTTAATATAGTTTATTTTCACTGAACATTAATTCCTCTTAATTCTGTGTCACTTATATATGTCTTATATACAGATCACAAATGAACAATACATGTTTTTGTCTTTATAAATTATCTTATATGTTGTCTTAAATTAAAGCCTTTTCACAATAACATACTTTCCCACAGACTTCACAAATGTACAAGTCATTACTAGTGTGAAAGTTTTGATGTTTTCTCAAACTACTTCCACTTCTGAATTTCTCACTAAACTCATTATAACTGTATTCATCCTCTATACTGTGTGTACCCTGATGCATTCTTAAGCTATCTACTCTTGTGTGTTTTCTACCACAGACATCACAACTGTATTTTCCTTCTATATTATGTGACAAATGATGTAATCTCAAATTATTTACACTTATGAATATTCTGTCACAAATATCACATTTGTATGGTATTTCTCCTGTATGGATCATTTCATGTATATTTATGGTATCTTGTCTTGAAAACTTTTCACCACAATGAACACAACTATATAGTTCCTCCCGAGTATGAATACTATGATAGCTTTTTAAGTCAATTTTTTTTTGAATTTGTTACCACATTCATTACAACTATATTTTTATCTCTACACTATGTGCAAACTGGTGTTTTGTCAAGCTATGAGCAATTTTAAATTTTTGACCACAAACATCACACATGTATGGTTTTTCTCCAGTGTGGATCATTTTATGAACATTTAGGGTGTCTCTTCTTGAAAATTGTTTGCCACACCAATCACATGGATGTGATTCTCTCCAGTATGGATCCTATGATGTAACTTAAGGGTATTTATTGCTTTGAATTTTTTGCCACATACATTACATCTGGGCTTTTCCTATGTATTGTGTGTACTCTAACGTTTTCTCAAGTTATTCATTACTCTGAATTTTCTGCCATAAACATCACATCTATATGGTTTTTTATCCTGTATGGATCATTTTAGGTACTAAATGGTATAGTAGTTCTAAAACTTTTTACCAATCAAACCACAAGTGTATGGTTTTACTCCAGTATGGATTATCTGGTGTAAGTTAAGGTTTCTTAATGTTGTGAGGTTTCTACCACATACATCACAACTGTATTTTTTTTCTACATAGCATATCCTATGATGTTTAGTTAAATCATTTTTATTTTTAAACCTTTTATCACACACACCACAACTGTGCATTTCCTCCATATTGTGTTGTGTTGAATTATTTCTGTCTTTTATCACATATATAACAACTGCATGGTTCACCTCTAATATGGATATGATGATAATTTCTCAACTCAGTTTCTTTTATAAATTTTTCACCACACTCACTGCAATTGTCTATTTTTTCTCCACTATGAATTATTTGATTTTTATACTGAACATTTTTCCACAACTACTATTCTGCTGTTTTTCTCTGCTATGAGTGGTCTGATGGAATCGTAAAGTTGATTTAAGTGCATATTTTTTTAAACATATGTTACATTTGTATGTTTTTTCTCCATTGTGAATAACCAAATGTTGTTTAAAATATTTGACCATTGTGAATATTTTACCACAACCATATTTTTCTCCATGTTGTGTGTCCTCTGATGTTTTAAATAATTCATTCTTTTAAATGTTCACACATATTACAACTGTATGGTTCATCTTCAGCATAGATGCTATGGTGGTTTATCAAGTAACTTTTGTTAAATGTATCAGAACTATTCTTTTTATCTAATCCATGGATCAACTTTTGACTATGTATATTTGTATCAAGTTCAAATTTTTATCCAAGTCATTATTTCTGTAATGTTCTCCTTCAAGGAAACAAGATTTCTCAGCCAAATTACCATGATGGGTATGTTTATGATCAGCAGTTTCTACGTCTTGCATCACATTAAGCTGCTTTTCACTGTACTTGTTAATGTGTCTTGATATCTAAAGTCAAAACAGAAGTAAATGTATATCTGTTGATCTGTTACAATATTTGATATTCTTTGAGAAAAAAAACTTTATTTCTAATATTTAAATAATTAAACTTTCAAGATTTTCTTTTACATATCCTAATATTCCCTAAAACTAATGATGTTATCAAAAGAAAAAGGAAAACTATCCAAATATACTCAATCATAAAGTAGATGAAAACTAGTTGTTTTTTTAAACATTTACACAAATGTTCAACATTTTTCTACCTGGAACAACTCATGTTCTAGAATGAAATCAATCTAAAGACATTCATAATAATTCTGTATGAAATTTCATTTAGCAACTACTTAAAACTTTGATGAAGGACCATAAATAATTTCATCTGCAAAATATTTCCATCACGTTTTTGAGAAAAGATAAAAGTCTCTTACACTGCTTTAAAAATATTTCAGAACTTCCACTCTTATCAGAGGTTTACATTATTATAACAAAGAAAAGACTAAGGTTGATTACATTATAATAAAATAAATTTAAAACCTCATCCAATAATCACAGTCTAAGTAGTTTCATCAGTTTGTGTTCCATCTGACAATTATGTGGCTTGACAATATTCCTATAGTACAGTTTCTAATGCAAAAAGACTTCACTAAATAATTATAATGTACAAAGCATAGAATTTTACCCAGTTTGGTTTTCATAAACATTCTAGTGTACAGTAAAAGTATTTCTCAGAGCCTGTTTCATCAGTCTATTCATATAAAACTCCATAGGTATTGCATTCAACACCTTGAACAGTGTCTTTATACTGTACAGCATAAATGTATAAATACTCACTCCTTTATAATTAGTTCTATGACAGTAAGCATTATCTTAGTGATCCTTCACTCTGTTAACATCATTTATAGATGGAGATATTTCATTATTAAGTGTTGTACTGTTGCCTGGGGCAAAATACCTTAATGTTTATGAATTTTAGCATGTTATGAGGTGTTGCATTTTCATACAATAACTAAGATATGACTTGTAACAGGTCCCTTTCCAGATTATACTGGTGCTCCAAGATGATCCATATTGCTTTGTTTTCCAATTAACTTATGCACAAGGACAATTCTTTGAAAATTCTAAATACCTTTTCTTAACAAGTATTTATGATCTGAGTGTATGAATATTTTGAGTAACAAGAGGCTTTTATAAACCTTTTCAAAACGTGATCAATTTTTGGTGGAATCACACAATTTACAAAATGTAATTCTATTTGTTTGTTGCTTTTCATGCAGAGCTACTTGAGGGTTATCTGTAATAGTCATCCCTATATTTGAAGCGAAAGATTAAAGTTCTGATACTTGCTATTCCAACTTCAGCACGTAAATAACCATGTGACTTGGTTATTTGCATATTCAAAATTATCTTAATATAATGTAGTCAGCTCTCTATAAAATATGGTATGTTATGTTAGTTTTCATGTCAGTAAAAGTGATTCCAAGTTGTTATTCCATCTACAGCTATGATTTACAATTTCCAGTTCATTCATGCATTAACTAGTTAAATATCTTATTTTTGTAACTGTTTCAATTCCTCCACAAATTGTATTGCTCAAATATTTTGATAAATTATAAAGTACAGAATAAACACTTTTCTTCTGTTAAAGACAACTTTGAAATCCATGACTATATGAATTTGGCATTATCATAAATAATAAAAACATTCTAGTGTTATTTACCATTTTTAGTTCTATTTTTTGTTACAGAAATAATGCTGCAAAAAATACAAATATTCAAACAAAATCATTATACAGAAAAATGGGTTAAAAACGGTAAAATTAGTTTTTATCACCTTAATTGTATTTGAATATGTAAAGAAGAATTAAAACACCATCAATAATTTTCTGTTGACCCTAACGATCTTAAAGTAACAAAATTGTTTTTTCTACATATTCCAGTGATATACTATTTCAACATATATATCAGAACACTTGTCAACATTTTTGTAAATGAAGAATATATTTTCAATGATATTTATCTCTCCCTATCCTTATAGATTTTACTTGACCAACAATAATGAGTGACATAGGTTCAACCTATTCTCAATACACCATTGTCTCAGTACCACTGACAAGTGCATCTTTTGGACAAAACAAAAACTGAGATAGATTCATGGCAACCTTAGAAATTAAATTCTGATGCTGTGCAAAAAACAGCATAAACTTTATGTCAGAAGCCTCAGCTTCTGGATAGTCAGGTTATCATATCAGATCATGGCTGACTAAAAAGAGAGAACCTAGAAAGGAGTGGAAGAGTTGGACACACTGGAAGGGACCACAGGTGCAGAAACCAAGGTGTAGTAGCCAATCTGATGCTATCAACAGAACCTGATAATTGGTTGGAACAAGCCATATTTAATACCCTGGGTAACATATTAAGTGTAAATAAGACTTAGAATTGTAACCTCAACCAGTTCTGGTGGAATACATCTACTGCAAAAGCCCAAATACAAGTTACTGGAGATCAAACTGCCAGTAGTTGGGTGATCCAATGAGAGGCCAACCCACCCATTAGACTTGCAAAATGAGAGCCAATTGAACAAAACATCACAATGCAATACCTATTATGACAGGAGAATCTGTGTGGATTAAGTCAATTGACCTCCTTCCACAGCATCACCCATAAAACATGACAAGCTAGAAGGGTGATAAAATAGGAATAGTCCTGAGGAGGAGGTTTAATTATTGAAAACAGGAAGCCCTAGACCATGCGTCTCCTTGATGAGACACACAAGACACCATTATGGAATTGTCAAACTGAAGCCTGACAATTTACATTCTAATAAGCCCAGACCATGATGATCTGTCTGTTGAAGAGCATGAAGGATAAAAATATTGTGTAGGAACTCCACTTTATTTATGCATGGACCTGGGAATTCCTGACTGTTGGAATATGATACCCATTCCTGAAGAGATGGAACTTTGGACAAGGTGACTGTAAAGAAATCTATATCGTGCTAGTGTACTAATTTACCAACCCCTGGAGTCATATGATATTTACGATCTCTTGTTTGCATAAAGACCAATAACAGGATTGCTCATGTTCTTGTCCCAAAGATACAAGCGATCTGAGTGATGCCCACAATCTCAGAAAAGAAAGAACCATCCATGCCGTTGGGAAAGGAGAGGTAAGAGTGTGGTCTCCTATTCTACAGTGTTCAGCTGGATAGGAGTCAGCCAAATCAAACTGAGAGATGAACTGGAAATTACAAAATATCCAGACTGGTAACATCTTGAATTCTAGCAAAATATATGTTTCAGCTCTGAAAGGGAAACATACCTGAAAGAAGAATCAGGATGTGGAGGTCTGACAAGTAAAAAGATGACACCAGCAGTAACCAGTCAACCATGGAATGGTGAGAGCACAGTATAAGAAAATGAAGGGGATGAGGAGAAGAACTCTTTGTTTTGGTGAGATTCAAGGTAAAAACCTAAGGCTGCACAACAAATGTTTATAGTTATGGGACTCCACTGCTATGTCAAAGTGAAGATAGGAACTGACTACACTCAACTAAGACATCTACAATGATAGTAAACAAATCAACACATATTGGAGAATGAGTAACTTGTGATACTTGAAGAATCTAGGCATTGGTATAGACAAAAAAGATTGATGACTTATCACCAATTTCCTCTTTGCATAGGTCCAACAACTGACAGGAATGAAACTTTCACAGATTCACAATCATATATTTTTGGAGAAAAAAAGGAAAGAAATAGTGAGTCATACTGTTTAATGCTAGAAAAATATAGTAAGAAATTCCAAACATCTTCATTTCAAATACTAAGTGATATAAATCTGAACCAATTTTCTCTGCTTCTGCTACATGAAAAAGTATGTGAAACTAACATAAATTTAAATAAATCAATCTCATTGTCTCCTCCAATTAAAAACATACATGAAAATCCAAAAAGAAGATTACATATATATAACACAGTTTGATGGTGTGTTTCAGTTCTGACTTTGAATTACATTTTGAGTAAAGCAAATGTCTTATTGATTAAAATTATACATGGTAAAAGCCACTAAACATGGAATTATCATTATTTTCAGTGATTCATGAAAATATAAAATACAAATTGGGAACTAAAACTGGAAAGCTACTTACATATATTTTTCTTTTAGATTTTCCTTAAACAATTGACACATGCAGTAACACAAATCTGGTTTCTGGAGTTACCCATTTTGATAATAACTAAATTCATTCACAACTAACATATCAGAACAGAAGGTGTTTGTATCATTAAATATTTTGTTTATCACTAATTTTATTATTATGATGTAGAATTTTAATCTTTAAGGTAATTCATAAACTAAATTAAGAAAATTAAGAGAAATATTTTTATCAGTTTTTCTTTTCTTATTATAACATTTCATTTGGCATCACACTTGACAATTAACCAAAATTCAAAGGCTTTTCTATTGGCTTTCAAATTTGAAAGATTCCTACTTGCATAAAATTGTATAAATATTTATTGGAAGTATTCTAATGTAACTCAAACAAGAAATTTATAATATTATCAGAGCTCAACATAAAATTTTAAAAACACTTTTATTTGAAACCTGTAATTTCAACTGCACATTATCTGTTTTGACATGAACAACAAGTAAAAGCTATTCTTTAACAAAGGTTTGATTCACTTATTTCCCCTGGTGGCCAAGGTATGATAAATACTTTTAATTATATTTGTATACTTCCATTTCTTCCAAAAAATAATTTAGTTTTTACAAACCCTCACAGACACTAATAGACAGTTTGAGATGCAGAAGTGCTCTTAATCTTTTATTTCTTTCATGTATAGCTGGGGAATAAACATTAAAACCAGATATTACATATTTCTACTATAGTTCATGTTCTACACATCTTTTACTAAAGTATAATTTGTTTTCCACAAAAACACTTATTCACAAGTTTCATTTGTTTATCTTTCATGTGAAACTTCATTTTCCCTCTGATGGCTGAATGTTCATTAAAAGAGTATGAAATACAAGAAGAATATATATGTTCATTCTCATTCTAAAATGTTTAAAAATTAATATAATTATTGTGCATGAAAAGGTTTTAAAATTCATTCAATGCTCTACATATATCACATTACTGTTATTAGTCCAGCTTATAACATTGGTTTAGTTGTTACCTTAATTAACACTTGTCAGAAATTATTAAAACATTTTCCCTTTCTCTGTCTTAAGACATAATTTTATATTATAGTGTATGAGAGAAAAATTCATTATGTACATAACTGTCTAATTGCATGAACAACACTGAAAATTAAGTATATCTTACTTCCCAATTCCAATATTTCATTTTCTTCCTTTATACAGGTTTCACTTTTTCCAGGTACCTTATCTTTATCTCCACATTCCTCTCGAGTTTGACTGAACACACTCACAATTTGGCCTTCTGAATCTCCTTTTAAAACTTCTGCCACCTTAAAGAATAAAAGTAACTTGTATGCAGTTCTGTAGATTAAACTCAGTACAATTAACTTCTTCATAATGGAGTAAATTTTAAATGGCCTTACTTTACTAATCAGTCATAAAAAATGTGAAACACTAGAATTGTATGTTTTTATATTTGAATTTTAAAATGAAATTCAAATCGATACCTGGTACCATAACTTACGGTTATTATTCCTGACTAATTGCAATGATAGAGACCTGAGTGATCTTTTTACTTTTTTCCTTCTGTGTAACTGTTGAAACTACAAGAACAGCAAAATGTTTTTCACATGTTAATATTACATGATTGTGTGTTTTTAACATTCTATTTGCATAATATCTTCAATTACATGAAGTTTCCACAACCAGCCAATTCCATATTTCATAACTTTGTTCTAAATGTTAGGAGGAGGGTGTATGATGTAGTTGAGGTAGTCTTTATTTGAATTTCATTTCAAAATAAAAATCACAGTAACAGGTCTTTCTTCTAATATGACCTATGGCTGGATTGGTTGGTTGGTTGGTTGGTTTGGTGTTTTACAGCACAAAGCAACTAGGCTGTCTGTGCCAAACATCCAGTAAAAAGTTAAAGCAAAATTATTAAAATTCATAAAAAAGAATCAAGGTAAAACAAAACAAAATTTAATTAAAACATAAATAGCATTAAATTCAATTTTTATATCTAGTCTACAGCAGTAAGAGAAAAACTACAGTAATACAAGTTGTAAAGGACTTTCTATAGCATACATTTGATTATCATAACTCACCAGGATGACTAACAAATAAGTTCAAACATCAGTGTTAAACACCTGAAGCTGGTATTTCCAGTTCTGCTTTCGAGTTATTTGATGTTACGGCCATTTTCTAATTTCAAGTTGAATTAGTTTTACTTTAATTCTTAAAAAGGAATCACATTGAAAAAAGTTCTAATTTATAAACTAAAAACTTAAATTGCATTAAAAAGATTAATGGCCTTTAAAAACTAAAAACATTTGTAAGGTGAACAGTGTCACCATCACCAATGACATTGTCTAATGTTATGGATAAACCTTGAGAGAAAACATGTTTAAAATGCTGCTGTCTTTGAGAGTCGTAACAACAGCAAGACAGTAAAATGTGGCTTATTGTGACCTGAGTGTCACACAGATGACACACTGGTGCATCAGTCCCAGATAAATGAAAACAATGAGTTAAAAAACTGTGACCAATGCATAGTATAGTTAAGACAAGCTCCTCTTTCTGATCCTTATGGAAACAAAATGGTCAAAGTCCAATAGAGAGCTTTATTTGGAAAAGCTTGTTTTCACATTGCTCATTCCAAGTTGTCTGCCAACTGGCACGGAGCAGAGCCTCAAATACAGGACCATAATCCATGTATGGAACAGGCACAACAGTGATAGTGCCAGAGTAGACAGATTTAGTTGTGGTGTAGGCAAGTCCATTCTCACAAATACCAACGTGGCTTGGTATCCAGAAAAACTGGATAGAAGTAGATGTTTTAGACAAATGGGCCAGTAAGTTTTGAATATTGGCAAGGACAGGGTGAGAACTAATGTGAAGCAATTCCAGGGCCAGTAGAGAACTAGGTAAGTCAGAATAAATAGTGAAATTTGAGTACTACTTAGCTTCTATGTGATCCAGAGCAAGAGAAATGGCATACAGTTCAGCAGTGAACACAAAACCTGTAGAGGGGATTCTGCACACAACCACCAAATCACAACAAACCATGGCAGAGCCAACACATTTGCCTGATTTTGAACCACCTGTATGAATAAGAATGGAAGGATAATTCGAAAGATGTTCAGCAAATAACAGATGGTACTTCCAATCGGGTGTATGAGGTTTTCTCAGATGACTTAAAGAAAGATTACATTTGTGGATTATAATAAGCCATGGTGGGGTGGGCTGATCAGTGGATACAGCAATGTTATCTAAGGACAGACCAAATTCATTAAACTGCACCTGGATATGAAGGCCAAAAGGAGCAATGGAAGATAGTCTGTTCTGAAAAAATAACCAGGAACTTATCATGCAATATAATGACAGACAATCTGCATTACACTTGTATGGACAGTCCTGCTGTATTTTCGACTGCACTGTGCTACCTATTTAGGTTCTCTCCAGAGAAACTTCCAAACCAGAAACCAGATATAGCAAGTGCCTTCCACGCTCCATTTAAAAACTGTGAGAGAGTGGGTGTGAGGGGAATTCCAACCGAGAAACTTTAAACAGGTCCCCAGGTGCCTGTGAGGTACTAATACTGATCTTGTAGCACACAATGCAAGGAATGCACAGAGGGATAAGAGACTCCAATGATGCTCAAGTTTCTCAAAAAAGATAGAATCTCTTACACAGGGAGGGAAGGTGTTGACACTTCCTTCTGAAATAAAAACTCCATGGCTTGCAGATGAAAAGGAAAAAAACTGGGCTCAAGATGCAAGATAAACACTCCCAGCAAAACAAAATAATGGGTGGGATGGATAGCAGACTTCTTAACCTTACACAAGCGGCTTCTCTGAGAAGATGTTGAGTGAAAATGGAAGACACTGAGAAGGATGGAGCCAGAAGAAGCCAGTCAGATATCCATAAAAGGACGGAAATTGAGCCTACTAAAATGTAGGAATTGAGCAAATGACCAGATCATCCAACAGAAAGAGTAAGGTGCTGATATCAACCTGAAAGGAAAACCTCAGAATTAATAAACATGACCCTCTTGGATGTAATGTAAACAATAATATGAAGCCAAAGCAATGGGGATGTGATGATAGGCATTGGACACATTGAATCTCATCACCCACAACCTTGGAAAAAAAGCCCATCTCAGATAGAGACAGAATCAAAATACAACATATCTGTGATAAAGTCTAAAAATGTACTGAATTACAGGTGCTTCAACATGCTGAGAACATGCCTGCAAAGACAGGGGAAGGGGACAGTCCAAGTCTTCTTCATCCTGACCCAGGTCCTCAAATAATGGCAGAATTGTTTGTAGACTGGGAGGTAATTAAGACCACATGAAAGAAGCCATCTCCTCATGAACTATGCTGAACATTTCTTCCAATGATAATGATGCACCTGCAGTCATTGTAATAATCTGTTAAATTCTAGTACCTTCAGTAGCCATTGTAGTCATAATTGTAAATCGTGAAATCAAAATACTGACTAACAGTAACTGAATGAGTAACATAATTCATGATCAAAGAAATTCATCTGAATAGTGGATTCCAAACAATACTTTGAATATGTTCAAAATGCACTAAAAAAATCAACAACAACAAAAGTTTGAAATCAAGCACTAGGTCTTAACACAGTTGTGGTTTGTTGCAGTCCTACTGGTGGAGGACTGTAGCTTCCTAATTTGCATGCTTAAATGTGGCTAAACTATGTGTAATTAGGGGGAACGTTCAAAGCTAGTGGCAAGCAAAAATGTGTGCATCAAAAGGCAGAGAGAATGACAATAACAATAGCTGTAACTGTGAACACAGGTAACTACAGTATTAAACTTTACTAAATCAAATCAAATACGAAAGTTGTATAAAATATTTAAAAACAGAACAGCAAAATTAAATACATTAGTTAATAATAGTGCTGAGTTTAAACATGAAGCTAACTTCCAGTGCAAGTTCTCATAAAGATCTACATCATTTATTAGTGTAGTTCACATAAAAACACATAAACTAGATGTAAAACAGTTCAAAGATACTGGTATGCACAAAATATCAACAGCAAGCATGTGAAAAACAGCTTCTGTGTGCGGAGAGGTAAGTGGATCACTTCAGAATAGCCAATTAAACCATCAGACTGCTTACAGTTACTATAACAAAAATTATGGCAAGTTAGCCAGCCAACTGTGGACAATTAATGCTAACACACACACATACATACACACATAATAAGCCATACTAGTATCTACCAAATTTTGCATAAATGTAACCATAAATGCAACTGTCTTAGAAATGAACTTTCCAAATGAATGAAAGTAAATCCAGTTTAAGTTCATTAAAAAAATGACTAGTTTTAATAGCCTATATGAAACACAATTACACAAGTTATTTTGTAAATGTTACACTGTAACAGTTGGTAATACTTTTAATTACAAAATAATGTAGTTGCACAGTTTTCAATGGCTTTTAACTGTACTAAATTGTGTTTTTAAAGTCCATTCAGTAAATCAAGTCGGCACAGTGGAAAAAATGGTTTATCAAACTGCTATAAAATGACAGGATGCAATATAATTAAAATAAATCATTTTAATTATAAACTCTGAACAAAAACTGCTTATTGAGCAATCAACACTATAGCTAACCTCAACAAATTTCAGGTAAATTTTACCTAATACATGTAATATCTCATGACTGATTGACCAAGGCTAATTTGGGGGTAGCTAGACTACTGTGCTTCCAACACTCTGTTTTTACCCATGCAAATTATCCATAGAAGATACAACATACTCATATGTGCAAAATATAAGTAGGAAACACTGATTTTACTTCTGGTCAGTGTATTAACTTATTTTTTTATCACATTTTCAATAACAGGGAAGTACAATTCTTGTTTAATAAGTAATTATTTTTGCAAAAAACTATTGAAAGGATTAGTTTTTGTCATTTGCAAAACTCTTTTTCATTATGAGAACTTAATGTTATTTTTATTTGTAAATGTTTAGATAAATTTAAATTTACATTGGTAAACTTTTTATGCATTAAGCCTTGAAAACAGAGCTGGAAAATGGGTCCTAAGAAAGTTGATCATCCTCTGATCAGTAATAACTTCATTATTAAAAAAGGAATGAAAACACATGAACATTGAAAAACAACTTACCATATGTGGATTCCCATTCCTTTTTTTCTTCTTTAACTTCTGTTTTTTCGTTTTTCAAAGTGTTTTCGTATTACTACATTCATCTTATTTTTGAGTCAGTGAAGAAAGAATGGTACCTGCTGACATTGTGTACAATGGACATTTTGTTGGGATTGTTGCTACCTAATGATATGAAAAAGTTACTCGGGCTTTTTCTTTTACTTTTTTTAACATTAGATACATTAAATTCAGTTATAATTGATAGAATTAGGGTGAAAGGCTACTTTGATGACAGGCGAGAAAGACAGTATTCAATTAAGAAAAGTGGACAGCAAAAAAAACAAAACGATGCTTTTTTTTGTTTGTTTGTTTTTTTGGAATTTCGCACAAAGCTACTCGAGGGCTATCTGTGCTAGCCGTCCCTAATTTAGCAGTGTAAGACTAGAGGGAAGGCAGCTAGTCATCACCACCCACCGCCAACTCTTGGGCTACTCTTTTACCAACGAATAGTGGGATTGACCGTCACATTATACACCCCCACGGCTGGGAGGGCGAGCATGTTTAGCGCGACGCGGGCGTGAACCCGCGACCCTCGGATTACGAGTCGCACGCCTTACGCGCTCGGCCATGCCAGGCCAAAACAAAACGAAGAGTTCAAACTGTAGAGGTAGCTTGAGTTAACATTAAGATACAATTGTACGCTTGCAATGAGAAATATGTTAAGAAAGTTTATGCGGTAAAGAACTCTCTCATTACGCATAACAATAAAGTTAGTTGTAGTGGGTAGCAAAGAAAGATTAGGTTTTGGTTTGAATTTCGGGCAAAGCCGCCCCTAATTTTGCAGTGTAAGACTAGAGGGAAGGCAGATCATCACCATCCATCACCAATTTTTGGGCTACTCTTTTATCAACAAATAGTGGGATTGATCGTCACATTAAAATGCCCCTACGGCTGAATAGGCAAGCATGTTTGATGTGACAGGGATTCGAACCCGCGACCCTCAGATTACGAGTCGAGTGCTTTAACCATCTGGCCATGCCGAGCTCCAAATAAATATACATGCTCCTTGGCGTGGAATTGAACCCCGGTCTCCCGCGTGACAAGCTGATATACTCACTACTATAGTACCAAGGACCACGGTGAAAGTGAAACCCTGAAGTGGATATTTCTACTTATATAGAAGATACAGTGGGAAAAAAAATTCCTCAAATGGTACGTAAGCTTTTCTGAACACTTACGATAGCCCAGTATTACTTCTTAAGTATTATTTCTTTGTTAAATGTACTTATGATTACCTATTTATACAATTACATTTGAATATTATATAGCACAGATAGCCCTCGAGTAGCTTTGTGCGAAATTCCAAAAACAAACAAACTTGAATATTATATTATTTTGCTATTTTAAAGGGAAAGCAGTTAACAGTAACCACTGTAAAGAAATATGAAAATTGGCATTTCACAATCCGACTGAAACTAAACCCAACAAACATGAAATGTTAATACTGTTAATAGTAGTATGTTTTTGTGCCATATAGGTACAGCATTTCAATGTTTGTTTCCAACCCAGATTATTTTGAACAGTTTTTTTTTAACTTCAAAAAAGCTTGGGAGAGACAAAAGAAGTTTTAGAAGAGTGAGAAAAAAGGGGTTAAAGTGTTCCACTTTAAACTATATGACATGAAACCACGTTGAATGTGACCAAGAAAGGCCATAAAGATGGAGCATTCGTAAAAGGACTATAGGAAACTGTTATGATTAAAAAACAAAGGGACAATGAAATAAAAGCATTTGGAGACTGGCGTATTACTAAAGAAGAATAGTTCACTTATCTAAATAAAACCATTATTGAATAAAGTTTATTTTTTCAACTTAAGTGCAATTAAGTAAATTATAATTCCTCTCGGAAGGTAATTTCGAACTTTATAACAATTATGTTGCACAATTAATTCGGTGCTCGATAAGTATTTCCCAAATCAAAGACATGTGTCATTTCATTTACTTGAATAACTTTAAGCGTGTTATGTGTCACACATATTGAATCAGAAATAATCTATCCAGAGTTGAGTACACGACTAAAATTCATTAACAGGAATTAGAAAGGAAGGCAGTAACAGAGAAAAGTGAGGAACTGAAAAAATAACTATGAAAACTGATGCAAAATCAGCTGCCTTAACTTTATGCCTTTAACAAGTAAAGAGGTAAGAAGGAACGATGAAGAAAGTCATACAGTGAACATGTAAGGTAAGGAAGAGGATTGTGTGAATAGTAAAATGCATAACTGTGAATTTAGGATAATTACATTACCATGTAAGCAAGTCGGCCCATGTAAAAATCAGTTGTCATCAAGCATGTAAGCATTCCCAAAGAGGTAGATTCTAATGATTTGGTCTTTTTTTTGCAGCAGCTGTTGTTACTTCTTTATGTTTTGAAATTAAATGACACACCTGTATCTGGGACCAGTGTAAAATGTAACAGCACGTGTTTTATAGAGTAAGATGACATCCCTTCCACTAATTAAGGTCAAAAGAAGTAAGATACAAAGATGTAAGATGCAAATTATGCTTGTGTACTGTATTTGTAGAAATCTTATTTTCCAGGTGATGATCCAGTGGTACAACGTTCCCTGTGTAAAGAGTGGTACATACAATATGTTAAAATAAAAGGATGTATTAATTGATAAAAGTTCGTATTTCGCAGGTTCAAAATGTTAAAATACGAAAAATTATTACCTTTGTGTTTAGTGTTATTTCATATATCCATGATATTTTATGTGTATGTATTGTCTACATTTGTGTTGATTTTATAATGGCAGTAATTACATTTGAGTAATACTATATATCATTATTTGTCGATTTTCCAATTACTCACCTACTTGTGTGTTACCAGGAGTTCTATGAATTTGTATGTTATTTATCTTTATATATATCGTGAACTAATCATTTTGTTATAGATTCTTCATTTCGTATTTACTGTTCATCTTTTAATATTATTTTATACATTTTTATATCAATCTTGAGCGGAAAAAGTTTTGGTGTGTGCACCATTGTCGTTTTACAATTGTTATACTAATATAATTGTAAAAACAATGCTTTAAACTTTTTGTTTAGTTTTTCTTTTATCATGTTCATTGGATGTAGAAGCTGTTCAAAGTGAATTCCACGCTACAGTTGAACTGGTACTGAAATGTTGTGTATGAAAAGTTTCATAACGTGCCCAATACACAGTGTTTCTTGTAAGAAATAACTTACTGGTGCTTGAAACGTTAAGAATGTTTGGATGACAGGATAGCTTTAAGGGGCCTTGTTGGAGGCCATTATTAAAACAAATAAAACTTTATTTTAAGAGTGTAAAATTAATGAGTAGTTTCCTGTCTATTTTGGAAGACATAGAGACTATATGAAAGTAAATAACATATTTGTATTTATAGTTAACCTCCAGGGGTGCCTTTTAATTTGATCATTTTGTTTTGTGAAAGTTTTATTTATGTAAAAGAAAAAAATTGAAAGGATACAATGGTTGGAAGGGGTGAGTGGAAACTATTTTCAAAGATTGTTTTGTTTTTGTATATGAAATATATGTTAAGTTTCATTCTTTTTGTGACAATTATGTAGATACGTAAGGGAAATAGAATGAGTTCTCTTGAACAGTGATAATTTCTTAACCGTTACTTTAGCGTTCAAAGTTTTGTTGTTGAAGAGTTTAGTGTGATATTAATTCATCCTCTTACAAGGATGACTTTATTTCCTTTCTGTTATATGTATCGTTTCTTCATTGTGACCCACAAACAACAAAAGGTGCTTCATGCACTCTGGCCATCATTGGTATTGAGACGAGATATTTTCGTGTTTAAGTTTTCAAGGTTATTACAGAAATCACTCACATGTATTTAAATGCATTTTGGCACGTAACTCGTACTGAGGGTTATAAATTCTTTTTATGTACTGCATAGCAATATATTATTTCTCGAGAGCATTGTTTTTCTATTTCTTATGCTATAATGTTAAAATGAAATAATAATCTATAAAAGTATTAAAAGTTGTTTTTCTTTGTTAAAGGGATTTTATTCTGTTTTTCTTCCCTTTTTCATTTTAGTTTTACAATTGGTTTTTGTTAATCTCTCCACTCATAAAATAAACAGAAATATTTGTATTTTGTTTATTCCTTTTCGTTCTTCTTTCAAAGTTAGTTTATGAGTATGTAGTTGTGCATTACGTTTTCTTTTAAATAATATTTCATGTGTTTATTGATGTTAAAGGAATATGGTGGGTAGGTTTTTGTTTAGGTTGTTGTAAAGTGTACAATGGATTATCTTTGTTGTGCCCATCATGGGTATTGAAACTAAAATGTTAATGTCATAAACTTACCACTGAGAAATTATGGGGTAGCATGATAAATATTGTGTTTGTTGAAGGGTATTTCAAATATATTTCTTTATTAAAGATTTATGATGGTGATGTTTCTAAAAGTTTTAAGTTAAAAGGTTTGTTTTTTTCAAAATTATACGGTTTTATAAATAGAACAGTGATGTACTCTGTAAACATTGTTTCATGTTATAATTTATCTCTGACGAACCTCCAATTTATTGTTACAACACGTTACGTATTACAATTTCAAATAGCCGGATATTTTAATTTTAGTTTAGAAGTTAATTAACTGTTAATATGTATCAAATTTATGATATTTGCTAACGAGATTGCTACACACAGTTTTCTTTCTTAACACAAATATATGTTGATATACAAATAACAACAAAAATATAATTTGTAATAACGGTTATTACATGCATTTATTTATAAACAAAACTTTTACAAACTCACAAACAATATTAAATCTTCTATCTGGTCTGGAACTGAATATTTTATCAACGGTCCAGGTCCACTAGTCGCAAATTAATTTTTATGTTGATATACAGATATACTTTACTTGACGGGAATGCTAGCGAGCTCTATTTTTCATAAGTGTTTTTCTTTGCTGAAGTTATTCGATGGTTTCGTAGAAATACTAACAACCGAAGTTAATTTACTGACGTTTGTAATGCTCAAAATATATAAACGTTCCTGGTCAAATATCTCTAGTTTCCGATTAATATGCGTTTGTCACAGTTATAGCTTTCAAATCTTATAGTATACCGACTATAGCGACCAAACAATATTTATTATATTACTGCATTCATGTAATACGATAGCTAGCTTTTATACTCAAGCGAGAGTCTCGAACTTTCAACAATATTCGAAGATACGTTAGTGTCTTTGTAAACTTTATATTGTTCATTCTTACTCTTGAGAATCTTCTACAAATTTAGAAAAAAGACGGGATTTGCACAATAAATATTCACCAATATACATCACAAACATCAAACTGAAATAAACGCAGATATTAAAATAATGTATAACAATAAATCCCTTACGCTTGTGATTTTAAAGGTTATTGATTTTAAAGGTAATTTAATTGTTGACTTGAGGATAAGCCTGAAACTGAGAAGGGAGACAAAGTGTGACGTAATTATATATGTGGTTTAACTATGAGCCTAGCATGGCCAAGTGTGTTAAGGCGTTCGACTCGTAATCCGAGGGTTGCGAGTTCGTATCCCCGTCACACCATAAATTTTCACCCTTCCAGCCGTGGGGGCGTTATAATGTAACAATCAATTCCACTATTCGTTGGTAAAAGAGTAGCTCAAGACTTGACGGTGGTGTGATGATGACTAGTTGCCTTCCCTCTTGTTTTACACTGCTAAATTAGAGATAGCTAGCGCAGATAGCCCTCGAGTAGCTTTGTGCAAAATTAAAAAACAAACAAAGTTTTAGCTAAATAGGCATTTAAAATTTTATTGGGTTCTTCAATTTCTATGCAATTGAAACATAAACATATGAGCTAGAAAGTTACTGAGACTATCTTGTCTTTATTGTTTTGCTTCTTTATTTTTTATATAAAATACTTTCCATTTTACCTGAGGGAATACCACAACAATAGAGAATTTTGGTGGAAAATATAATTTATTAAGCAATTTTAATATTAGTTGCTAGCCGAATTAAAGTTGTTTATATTTTAGAATGAGTGCTATGAAAGAATAAGTATCATGAAGTTAGGTTGTCAATTGGACATAAAGAAATTAAGTTTATCTATAGAATTGAACTACGTTTTCTTAAATCAACTATATATGGAGATTTAAAAATGTAGTTCTATTTGGAAATCGGTGTGTTTAGGCCAATGCCAATAGAGATCCATCATGAAAAAGAGAAAGCTATAATCTAATTAAAATCCAGTTAAAAGAACTCTTGATTCACGTAGGTAAGTATGTGTGCCATTTTTTCATCTCAAGACAGCTAGTATGGATATTAAAACTTTTATTAAAATAAAGTATAAAACAACGTTTCGACCTTTTTAGGTTATATTCAGGTTAACAAAGAGAGAGTTTGATATGCAGGTATGTTATATATTTCTACCTGACTTAATTATATAGGATTTTATTAAGTCGTGGTACAAAAAAATTGTTCTATTTGTCTTGCTCTGATTTGTTTTTTGTTCTCTATTGTAGATAATGTCAACTCTGCCCAAGGGAATGCTGTAGTATACTTCACTTAAAGGTTAACAAGGTGAACATTTGAAATGCCATTTGCTGTTTGTATCTTAAAGCCTACCATTATATAAGAGAATAAGACCACGAGGTAACGTCATTGACTGGGTAAGAAACCGAGTTTACCTGCTGAATTGGCGTTTCATTTTTTTACTTAATTTTCTGTCAGAAGATTGATAAATTCAGTTAACTTTGGATATTGACATGTTTAGCTCCATAAAGAACTATCCTGAGGGAGAGAGAAAGCTGTACATCTAATCATAATCCAGCAGAACAGAAGGTGAAACTGTCTGTGTAACAAATCACACTCTGCTTCTTTATGGTTTGGCCCAGCATAGCCAGGTCGTTAAGGGACTCGACTCGTAATCTGAGGGTCATGGGTTCGAATCCCCGTCACACCAAACATGCTCGTCCTTTAGGCCATGGGGGCGTTACAATGTTACAGTCAATCCAACTATTCGTTGGTAAAAGAGTAGCCCAAGAGTTGGCGGTGGGTGGTGATGACCAGCTGCCTTCCGCTAGTCTTACACTGCTAAATTAGGGACGGCTAGCGCAGATAGCTCTCGTGTAGCTTTGCGCGAAATTCAAAACAAACAAAAAAGATTTGAGAAATAAAGAACTAAGCCAAGTTTTCAAATACAGATTACTCCATGAATTTAACACTGGTGCAGAAGTGAGTTATGTCTGATAATACCACAACGCTGCCTTATATATACCGGTTTTGGTTGTCACGTGAATTATTGGTTTCTATATTAAATACAATATAAATGTTGTGAAGAAAAGCACTGCAACTACCATTGTCATAATAACATTATGTAATCGCTGATCATTGAATCATTTAAATTTATATAGGTAGTGTCGACATTGAGTCATATTATTCAGCACTAAATTAAAATATATGGCAACAAATCAAGCAATATGATTTAACACTTCAACTAAAACGTTGAAGTAAGTGTAACGTGTCTTACAGATAAAATGACGAGTTAGTTATTAGTAACAAATAACATCGTGGATCAATGCTTTATTGCCATCAAAGATTTGGCTGCACCTTATTTTACTGGATTAGCCTTTATTCAGTAAAATGAAGCAACTCTTAACTTCTTCAAAAATGTTCTTGGATTAAATGTACCATCTATTAGGTGTGACTTTGAAGCTGAAAAGATACTGATTGGAGAAATACATCATTCACGTTTAAAGAGTAAATACTGTGTATAATTTGGATAATTTGCATTCGAATATACCAATATTTTAACAATCAAATTAGCCTCACAGATTCGTTTGAATACAGTACTGTAACCATACTAGAAAAACAAATAATGTTTAGTAAACATGATCGTTATTCCTCCATTATATTACAAGTACTACATGATAAAGTTGAAATGCTTTGTGTTGGGTTAAGTGAACCCTCCACTTCTTATTGAGCTTTCACAGACTAATTATTTTAGATTCTGTGTTGACTAGGGTAAGTTAAATCAAGTCTCAGAATCTGACCGTTATCTATTGTCTTAAATAAGTGATATTTTGGATGCTTTGTGTAATGCAACCTGTATCAGCACATTAGGCTTATCTAGTAGATATTGACAAATACCTGTTGTGATGGAGGATCCACATAAAACTGCCTTCATAACGGATAATGAACTTTATAAATTAGAGAAAAAGGACTATCACTTTAAAGAGATGACTTTTGGTCTTAATAATGCACCTGCTACCTTCCAAAGACTTATGGACAAGTCTTTAGCAGAAGCACCTGAATGTTCCGAAGCTTATATTGGTGATATCATGCTGCTTACACTTCACATTTCAACAACACTTGAAATACCTAGAATTGGTTTTCTACAATCTACAAGCTATGTAGAGCTGATCATAGCGTAAAAACATCTAAAGGCGCAGTTCGTGAATAAGAAGTATTATATTTAGGATTTAAACTCTATTCTGAGAGAATATACACAAACAATGACAAAGTGAAAGCCGTTATAGACTTTGCAACTCTAAGCAACTGCAAAGGTTTAAACACACTCCTGGGTATGTGTTCCCGGTAGAATCACTTCATTCCAAACTTCGCTACAATTTGTGAATCTTTACATCACGTAAGAATGAAGCATATTAGGTGGACATTAGTCCTCCAGAGTGAGGATACATTCCAGAAATAAAAACAGGTTTTATGTGAATCCCATGTCATGGAACTTCAAAGAAAAGGTGAATACTATTTTTTACATACAGATACTTCAAATGTTGGATTTGGAGCAGTTCTGTGTTGGAATGATGTTATGCATATGACAGCAATACACTGAACTGTGAGAAAGAAACTGTATCACTGCAGAAAAAATGTTTAGCCGTGGTTTGGAGCTATAGAAAATTTTAAAATATGCCTATATGGAGAAGAATTTACAGGTATAACTGACCATGCTGCATTGAAATGGTTACAGAAAGCTCCAAAGTTAACAGGTAGACTGATGTGTTGGTCAATAAAATTACAAGACATAAATTTTGAAATACTGCAGAGAAAGAGAAAGAAGAATCAGTTACATTATGTCCTAACTAGACATCCTATTGATCACCCTTCACCAGAAAAATTTCCAGAATTGGACATCACTAAGCTATTACCTAAACTTTCTACTGTTGTCAATGTTAACACTAAAGAACAGTTGGCTACTGAATGAGGTAAAGATTATTAATATAAGCGTATATACTCTTATCTGAAACTGGGCTATTACCAGATAATTCTACTATAATTGTAAAGACTCTAAATAAATCCAAATACTATGCCTCAGTGATAATGCTTTTTTTACTCAAAAAGATTTAATAGCCAGGGGGAATTCAGGCCAGTTATTCCTAAAATATTGAGACTAATAACAGTGGCGAATTTTAGGTTGTGTGGGCCCAGGGGCTAGTAATGTTTATCTGGCCTACATCCCATGTAATTTTACATAAAAGAAAATTATCAATGAGCCCTTACTAGCAGTGTTAATCAAATTGCATAAACATTCTATGGCTGGTCATCTAGGGGTTCGAAAGAATAGGCAAAGTATTCAAATGTTATTGTCCTGGTATGAGAAAGGACATTAAAATTATGTGAGAAGTGGCCAGCTGGATGTATGCAAAGCACTTAACTAATGAAAACTGGTAAATAATAGAAATAAACATCAGGGAACCTTATCGTAAGTTTAGGCAAGAAAATTATTATTTGTTAGTTGTGACAGATTATTGCAGTAAATGGGTTGAACTATATTCTGTGAAAAAATACTAATGAATTCTTGTACAGATATAGTATTTCTAAAACTCCTTATATTTAATAGTGGCCCACAAGTTGTGACTCATTTGATGCATGAAACTTGTAAAAATATGTGAACTAAATACATTTTTACAATTCCATATTATTCTCAGTCTAACATTACTGAAAGAGTAAATAGAAATATTAGTAAAATGATATATACTTATATTGAAAAAAAATCAACCAATTTGAGACAATCTTTTGACTGAATTTTCTATAACCATTAAAGCTTCTGTACACGACTCTACAAGTTATGCACTGCAAAACATCACTTGGCCTTTAGATCTTCCTTCTTCAGAATCGAATGATGAAATATTCAACAGTACCTTCAACCGTTGGTCAATGAACAGCAGAATTACGAGATATCATACAGAAGGCAAGATCCAATGTTGAAAAGTGAGAGCAACAAACATGGAGGGTGGGTTGACTGCAGTGACGTACATTGACGAATTTTCCACAGGTCTGTAGGAAGAATAGACTTTCGACGTTTGTGGTTGAAGTTATTGTAGGGAGACATAGGTTCTCTCTCAAGGGGGAAGGAGTGTGAAATAGCAAGCCATATTTTTATGATTATTTTTACGTTTATCGTTCATTTATTATTTTCTTATATTGTTTAGTTTATCCATGTATGTTTAGTTACATTAAAACGCTAACCCTACCAATATTATAATTATGTTTTAGGAGTAAATATCTGTGTATACTGGAACTGATACCAAATCCCAAGTGGTGATGTACAGATACTATTAATGTATTGTTTGTTTATTTGTTTTGAATTTCGCGCAAAGCTGCACGAGGACTATCTACGCTAGCCGTCCATAATTTAGCAGTGTAAGGCTAAAGGGAAGGCAGGTATCATCACCCA
Source organism: Tachypleus tridentatus (assembly GCF_004210375.1). Lineage (NCBI taxonomy): Eukaryota > Metazoa > Arthropoda > Merostomata > Xiphosura > Limulidae > Tachypleus > Tachypleus tridentatus. The sequence continues at coordinate 86,327,647 of NC_134832.1, read as the reverse complement.
CCGCCAACTCTTTTACTAACGAATAGTGGGATTGACCGTCACGTTTTAACGTCCCCACGGCTGAAAGGGCGAGCATGTTTGGTGTGACGGGGATTCGGATCCACAAGAAATTACGATTCAAACGCCTTACTAACCTGGCCATGTTATTTAAATATTGGTGTAAGCAGTATGATATCACCAATATAAACCTCGGAACATTCAGTTGCTTCTGCTAAAGACTTGTCCATAAGTCTTTGGAAGGTAGCAGGTGCATTATTAAGACCAAAAGTCATCTCTTTAAAGTGATAGTCCTTTTTCTCTAATTTATAAAGTTCATTATCCGTTATGAAGGTAGTTTTATGTGGATCCTCCATCACAACAGGTATTTGTCAATATCTACTAGATAAGTCTAGTGTGCTGATACAGGTTGCATTGCACAAAGCATCCAAAATATCACTTACTTAAGACAATAGATATCGGTCAGATTCTGAGACTTGATTTAACTCACCGTAGTCAACACAAAACCTAAAATAATTAGTCTTTTTCTTGACAATAACTGCTGTGAAAGCCCAAGCAAAAGTGAAGGGTTCAGTTAACCCACCACGGAGCATTTCGTCTTTATCATGTAGCACTTGTAATTTAATGGGAGAATAGCAATCATGTTTACTAAACATTATTTGTTTTTCTAGTATGGTTACAGTACTGTATTTTGACGAATCTGTGAGGCTAATTTGATTGTTAAAATATTGATATATTTCAATACAAGTTGTTTTAATTGTTCACAGTATGTACTATCTAGCGGTGTGAGTCGCAAACATATTGCTGCGCCACTGGAGAGGCAATACTAATGTAGCGGAAGGGTACACAAATTTATTATCACATGAGAGTGAGGGTCAAGAGATAATTATTGATGCGTTTATTTATTGTTGTTTGGCACTCGATATTGATATTGAAAAGCATTGGATAATCTATTTGCTGTATAATTTCTTAATGGGTTTTCTCATGGTTCATTTTCTTAATTCCATTATTACTGGTTTATTAATATTTATGATGAATTGTTTATTAATATTGATGTAAAGCCCTGGCTAGGCCTATGTTTATTAACTGTGTTGAAGTTATTTTAGCAGTTGTTATTGTGAATAAATTGTTTTTATTCTTGAACCCTGATTGTAGTAGCATGTCTATTTTAGACTGTTAAGATATATTACATTGCTTGAAAGAGGTAATATATACTGAGTAATCCATATCATATTAATGTATTGTGAAATGTAGGCATATTATGTATTTTTCACCATCTTCAATAATACAGAACAATTTTTATTATTAATTTTTGTTTTTATGCAGCATGAGCACAAACACATGATCCAAAAACACTTATGTTTGTGTTCCATTTGTGTCTTTGTTGTTCTCGATAGCAGGTAGTATTGATTCTGACCAAAATGATGTTGCAGAAACTTTGCACGTTAGTGTATAAAGGAAAAAAAACTCTAGCATACTTTATTACTTAGATTATGTTTGCATGTTGAGGACTTTCACTATCATACTCAAGCTGTTAATAGTGTTAGTACAGAACATCAAATATCGGCTATAAAGGACTGGATATGCTATTGATCGACAATCTCTTCCAGTCTGACCTATTTCCTTGGTATGAGAAACAACGGCATCCATGAGTAAAGAATTTAAACTATGGTGCAAAAAGCCTCTTTCATCATAAACGTACCCAAAATTTTAATAATGACTCACAATGGCATCTGGAGTCAAGAAAACCTGATGAGAAGTTGCCATGAGCAACCTGAATCAGTAAGCATTAATCACCTGTCGCTGAAATCTCTGAATACATTCTATATCTATGACATTAAAGGTGAATTTCTTGCTTGTGAACGGTGCTACTAAAGTACCTCAACCACACAGGTCTAGACCAACTAAGGGGCTAGCAACTAACCATTGACATATTTCAGCACTGCAATGCAGCAATACAGGTTTCCAGTAATTGGACCACACAGGACCATTCTTGGAGTTCATGCTATATAAAAGCCCACTTATTGGAAACACACTGTGGCATATGTTTTTGCCTCTGGCTGGACATTAACAAAAAAGTATAGATCACCTGCTTTGCTTAACGAATATTAGAATACTAGTGAGTGTACTGATTATACCTTACAAAACAACAGAAAAGAAACATGGTCATTGGTTAATACTAATTCCAACGTAAACAAAACTTTCCATATTAATTAACAGAACAACAGGCACAGAGGGACCAACTGATGGATCTTGTACCAGATACTTCGTATAACTGATTGAATGGACTTTGCCACTGTACATTTCATCCCAGTAAACCACTTGCGTCAAATAGTTTAATGGTTAATGCAACTCTCTTAGAGCTAAGTGGAATTTGGCATTTGCAGACGGAAGTACAAAAGTGAGAGGTTGAGTTCCTGGTAGACAGAGGAGGTACAAGACCCTTGGTAAACACGTAAATTATTCAAGCCTTTAAATTAAGACCACTGTTTTGGCCAGTATATATTAAATTATTTCTAGTAAATGGCAATAGGCTAGACATTAGAAGAGAATGGTGAATTTCCAGTATGTTATTAGAGGTGTCACCTACAGAAAGAAAGTGGTTATTTCCAATCTTGGATCTAGAATTAGTATGCTCAGTTGGATGTGCTGTTAAACTTGTTTGTCAACTTTTGCTTATGCAAGAGATGAGCTAATATTGGATAGAAAATTTATCAAGTACCAACCATAGGAAGCCCCAGAAGAGCAGACTACATAATTGTATGTAGCAGGGAGAAAATAGTACTTCCATGTATATAAGTGACATTGTATGGTTTATCACACGTAAAGTCCAAAGTGTTGGTGTTGTGTAACAGTTATAAAAATCGTACATAAGAGGAATTATTTCCTGTCCAGATTGTAGGCAGTAGTGACAAAGTCTCATTTTTTTTTGTAACTATGGATTATTGTTGGATGCTTGAATGATTGTTGGCATGTAGAATGAAGTCCAAGTAACCAGTGTTATCAGTAAGACTGTGCCCCTTCATTGTAGCTCTAAACAAATACGTGGCTGTTGACTGGTTGAGAAATATGCTAACAGTTTAGATCAAACGCAAAAAAAAGCAATTCTGTGGCTTGTTGAGGATATATAGATCACTCTATTTGTTGGACCAGATAACTGATTAAATAGAAGCACATTGATTTAGCAAAATATAAACAACGGTAATTCATCGTGTAGACAAGATAAAACAGCCAACATGTCAACTTTCGCTGAGCATGAAGGGAGTCACAAGGACTTGTATGGTGTATGATGTATGACAAAGTCACACACCCTATGAAGAGTGCTTAGTTATCTACAGTAGGAACAGTAAAAATAAGAATGGTATGCCCAGATTTATATATACATTATATGGGTGACATTAAATAACCTGCATTCACACCTTACATTCTTCACAAACAGGTGGACTGATGTGCAAGAAGGTTTTTTTAATTCAACATCCTGAACATGACGTCTAAATACTGGCATGTCAGCCAGGATAATGAAAATTGTTTTTAGTATAAAAGACAATTTGTATGAATTTTGAATCATTCTATATAGTCAGTGTAATATACCAGCTACTTTTAGCAATTGATGGGGATTATATCCAAATAGCTGCAGTGGTAGGAGACTTTGAGAACATTAGTGATGTTTTGGTGTTTGACTACTTTTTGAATGCACGTTTGAGAACCTGAAGATAATTTTTAGTACTCATGAGAAGCAAGCTTAAAACTGAATCTCGTGTGAACAAAAGTGGAGCTTCTTGATCACTTTGCGGGTAGATATGAAAGTTCAACAGACTAAGGTAGCGGAAATAAGTGTAATGAACTGCCGTGGAAGTAATTATTTCGGTTAGACTCTGTACTAGTTACAAAAAAATTTGTTTAATGCTAGGTTATGCAGTTGTGAGTTAAACAAACAAAACATGTTCATTACGTAGACCTTCTATTATATTCATTAACAATGAAACTACAATGAACAAGTTATCAGCAAAGTTATCCCGATATATTCTATTAGACATAATTTCACTTATACATTTGCAATAACAATTCTTCCAATATTTTTATTGAAACTCTAATACATTGTCTACCAATTTATTTAACTTTGCAACAGAGTTAATGTTTAGTTTTTCTTCCCTCTAACATTATACATAATTCCTTACAAGCGTTACTATATCATATAATAAGAAATTCCAGCTGGTGTTTGTAAACATTGCCCAATTCCATTTATTTCCACCCATTGATATGATTTTTCTATTTAACACCCTAAGTATCAACATTACTATATGTCTACATGTAAATACCATTTGCATAGTTGTTATTACATATTTCTTTTTCATGTTTTTATTATAATGCTTTAACGTTGAATTGTAGATAAAATATTGTTTCATACGACTCCACGTGAAATACGGTTAGAAAGTAATTATGCCAGCTGTTATTATGAAAAGTCATTGTAACGAATGTGGCGGCTTTTATACTAGATAGCATGTAAAAAAAAGTGAAGAATGGTAAATACATGTTACAAGTATGTGTGTGTGTGTCAATTAAAATGCGTGCCCTACAAAATTACCATATTCTGTTTCAGCATTTAGTTGTATAAAATATTTTGAAATAGATTTTAATCTTTGAACCTGATCTTTTTTATCATAACTAATCATAAATTGAGTTTATAAATAAAAATGTTTAGTATTTCATTAAATTTGCGATGCACTATATAATTTCAGATTTAGAAGAACTTAAAGATTTATTAACTAAAAAGGGCAAAATATATCTGTTGGATGAAGAATACGTCCATCTTTTTGACCTACGCAAAGTTTTGTTACACTTGTCAGCAAGTGTAACAGAGGCTTAGTGAGTGATGAGAAAGTGTTGATGTTTGTCTGGAGTACTTGTATACTTGTTCTGGCTACTATATATTTTGTTTTAAATTTTTATTTTGTAGTATTAATACATATTCATTAACTGTTTTATTTGTCCATAAATAAATCTGTCACCCTTCACTTCTGACAGTCCTTTTTTACATGCTTTAATTTCTCAGCTTTACGAGTTCTTACCTCTTTCACATCTGTGGTTTCTTTGATAAAATTAATTAAATTTTTAATGAAACTATAAAAGTACCTAGACATATACACTTTTACCTATTCGTATCAAAGGGGTTAACTCTCGCAATACGGATTTGGTCCCAGAGACCAGTCACTTGACCACTTTTACTTGTATATAGTTTTAACACTATAACTTTTAATGCACTAAGTATATCTTAACAAAATTTGTAAACTTTCATCAAACTTTACAAGGCATTTGTACATAAAAAGGTTTTAATGAAGCATTTTAAATTAAAATTTATCCGTGAATACATCGTATCTTTTTTGATACGTTCAAGTGGAAAGTGATTTCATGTTAAAATTAAAAATACTTTTCTTCATCTCAAAAATCTTAAATGTCACTTGCGTAATCTCTAGAATTCCTAAATATATTTCAAACAATTTTTCAGTAAAAGTTTATGTTTCCTCTATCCTAACTCTAAAAAAATTGGTCAACTTGACCGACCTTGTAACCACTAACAAAAAAACAACAACTGCAATACATTTGAATTATCCTTTTGTTCTTTCTAGAATCGTTTCAAAAATTTTGCTTATTCATTAATCTAATACCTACCTCTTTTCATTCTTTGTCTTATATGCATTTTACAATCTTGCTTGAATTTTTTATTAGTGTTTATGGCTGTTAATAATGTAGGACAATAAAATACTATGTTTGTTACTACATGTGGTTGTGGCTTATAGCCCGAGCACGAGTACATACGACCTCTTCCAGGGTCACATCCATGTATGTTATGCATTAATATACTAAATATACTCTTCAAAAAATAAATGCAAAAGGGATATTTTTGTTATTTTAAAGAGAAATATATCTAATAACGTTACAAGCTCAGAGTATGTGATGTTACACGTGTTAAGGCCCTGATTGTCAGACCAAAATGACAATAAAAGTTGTGCACTTTGAAATCGGAGGAAAACATCGGATTTTTCGCCAAAACACATTCGTCTCCAATAAATTTGTTTGAGAGATCTGCATGTTCTGCAAGTGCAACATGTGCAAAATCCCTATAAAAGTGACGGGTTCTCGGTTTCCATAGCTCAGTGTTAAGCCACCGACACGCAATACAGTTGCGTGTAGCAACTGAAGCATAACGCAACAACGCCATCGGTCGCTTGGAAGCAGGCGAATCTCGATCAGATGTTGCCAGAGCTGTGAATGTCCACCCAAGCACCATCACAAGGCTATGGAATCGTCACCAACAACATGGATCAATTTGTGACCGACCATGATCTGGCAGACCTCGTGTGACCACGCCCGTACAAGATCGCTACATCCGGTTACGTCACCTTCGGGATAGGACCACCACTGGGACATCTACTGCCTCAACCATACCAGGGCTGCGTAGGATTTCCGATCAGACCGTACGCAACCATCGACGAGATTCTTAAGCCCCATGTGCAACCCATCATGGTGAACGTCAACGACATTTTTCAACATGACAACGCCTGTCCTCACACAGCCCGACTTACCACTCTCTTCTTGAGACACCACAACATCAACGTTCTTTCCTGGCCCTCCAGATCACCAGATTAAACCCCATCGAACATCTCTGGGACGAGTTGGACCGACGTCTGCAGACGGCGACAACCTCAACTGCAGACTCTACTTCAGCTTGCAGCAGCTTTGCAGGCTGAATGGACAGCCATTCCACAGGATGTGATTCGTCATCTCATCGCTTCCATGGGCAGGAGATGCCAAGCAGTTATTGATACTCACGGGGGGGCATACTCGTTATTGACGTTGACTTCGCCTTTGCAGACTTTGGATGTTCAGCAGTGAATGTGCAAAGTTTCACACATGTCATACAGAACTACTCGGAATAAACTTGTTAACAATATGTCTCAAATTTTGCCTTTTGCGTTTCTTTTTTTGAAGAGTATATTACTGTGTAAAGTGACAGTTTACTTGCTAATAGTAAATGAGTTGTTTTAAGAATATTAATGGGCAAATGAAAAACAAATTGTGAACAGGTATTTTTCAAAATAGATAGTTTTGAGGAAGTTGCCCATTCAAATGGACAATAACCAGCCTCGCATTTCTTCACAAGCGCATTCCTTATTGTAAGTTTCTGATTTCTCACAAATTTAAAAATGTGATCGTACGAGAAAGAGCACATAACAAACGCAAAACATTTTCCTGATATCTTTGGGAAAATAAGGATTGTAACTCGCAAACCTATTTGCCACACATCATCTTTGACCAGCTTCTCTGAAATCAAAGCCTTAAAATTCTTTTCATAGTCTAGTACTATGCTGTTATGCAGTGTCCATATACGAATACCTGTGTCTTTTATGATGCAAGTGCTTTCTGATAATGTGTCTTTTGAGATTACTTTCTGCGGAATCAACTACAAAATTTCTTTTCTTTTAGAAGTCTCATTTAAATGGTCTCAATAAAGATATAAATTGGAACAGGCACTAATCTTTATGTCAGTGTCTTTTCCTTTTGCCTGTAGGTCTAGCACTCTTAATTAAAATACACCGAATTTGTATCGTACACCTTTGTTTCTAGCCTTAACGTTATTTTCTTTTTACAATTTTCTCAGTAGTGACACTCCCATGGTAAATTTGACATTCAGTAAATGTGTATGTGTGTTTTCTTATAGCAAAGCCATATCGAGCTATCTGCTGAGTCCACCGAGGGTAATTAAGCCCCTGGTTTGAGTGTTGTAAATCCTTAGACTTACCGCTGTACTAGCGGGGGACAACATTCAGTAAGAATAAAAAAGTTTTACATTTATAAATGAATTCTCCTGATTTTATAACCTATGTGCAGACATCATAATTATTACTCCATAATATATACATTCAGAGATATGTAGCAATCTTTTTTGGCAGTTTTACTGGTCACTAACGATTTTTCATTGTCATTTATAATGGCAATTCTCTTGACTTCCTGTCTGAACTCCTTGAAATTGAAAACCTAAGTGTAGAGATTAGAACTGTGATTCTATGTTATGTAGTAACTATAATTTGGTTTAAAATCATTTTGAATATCTCAAATTGCTCAAGCCTAACAAAAAAATACCTACCAGATATATAATCAGCACCTTCAAATTATCCCCAAAAATTAAAAGATACTGTATAAACACCAAGTAAAAAGTTCATTACCTTAGCTCATGTGCTAAGAGATGCTACCTTGGATATTTAATTAGATGTAAAGAATGGTTAGCACAGATTCTGATGCATACAAATGAAGAAATAAAAGTGAGAAGCAAGCAGAGATTTACTTTGCTTGAAAACATTAGAAAAACGAAAAGGAGATGAAAAGTATGGCCTAGAAAAGTTGATGCAGGCAGTGAGAAACAGAAAACAATGATACACTTTAGCCATCCATTTCAGAATCTAAATATATTTTCAGATATTTATGCAAAGCTCATTGTTAAGAATATTGAGATAAGTGCTGTCACCTGTAGTTAGGAATATTTGTTTTCTGTACGTGTGCTCTCAATGAATAAACACGTATCAACAGGTTATGGTCCCAGAAATGCTCTAACAGTGCTTAAACAGATGAAATTGTTTTAAAATTGTTAGTACAAGTAATCCAGGAGATACTGAGGATTACTGTAGAACAGTTTTGGATGACATTTTTTGTTGGATGGGTGATTCGTTCCTTTGTCTGGAAGCCATTGTGAAATACTAAGATAAACTGTAAGTAAAATATTAATTGACACTCTATTTTCTCAAGTCATATAAAGGGAGAAATAGATCTAAATGAAAAAAAGGAATATTACAGTTGTGGTTGAAATAGTTTGACAATGGAAGATAAAATGTCAATTGATAAGTTGGGAGAAAATAATTGGGCCACATGAAAATTTCAAATGGAACATTTATTGAGAGGAAAAGGCCTATGGGGCCATGTGACTGAAGCAGAGGTATTGGCAGAGACAGCCAATGATCAAACAAGGGCAGCTTTTAACAGGAAAATGGAAAGAACATTTTCAACAATTGTTCTGAATATTCAAGGTGCACAATTCTATCTTGTCACCTCATGCACAACTCCTAAGGAAGCATGGAATGTACTGCGTGCTCACTTTGATAGGAACACACTAGCCAATAAACTTTTCCTGAAAAAGAAGTATTTTCGATGTGAGATGAAAGAAAGCATGACGGTCCATAAACATTTGAAACAAATAAAGGAATTAACGGATCAGCTTGCTGCGGTTGGGGAGGAAATAGCTGAAGAGGATCAGATTGTTACCTTACTTGGTAGTCTGCCAGTTACTATGATACAATTGTAACAGTCCTGGAAACCAGAATTGATGATATCTCATTAGAATTTGTGCAACAGGCACTGATTAATGAAGAACAAAAGAAGAAAAAGACCATATCGAATGAAACATCATCAACTGCATTAGCCACTCGCAGCAACTTCAAACCACATGGAACACAAGAAACAAAGAAAAGGGGTAACAGATTCAAGTGTTACAAGTGTGGCAGAGAGGGACATATAAAAAGCAATTGTCCAACACTGAAGGAAATGGTCCACAAAGCTAAGAATGTGGATATTAATGTGGCGGAAGATTATACTGATGAAAACAATGGTGTTGCCTTTGTAACAAACCAGGAAAAAGGAATAGGAAATGGTTGGTGGATTCTGGTACGTCTAGTCATATGACACACCAGAGGAACATATTATCAAATTATCACAAGTTTAGCACACCTCAGCAAGTTAGGATGGAAGAACTGTTGAAGCTCTTGGAATTGGAAACTGTAAACTAGAAATGACACTTTAAGACAGTAATTCAAAGCATGTCACAATGCAGAGTGTCCTGCATATACCAAAATTAGTTAACAATCTATTTTCAGTAGGAGCTGCTACTGAAAAAGGAAATATTGTGCAGTTTAGAGTTAATCGCTGTTACATCCGAGGTAAATCAGGACAACTCCATGGCATGGGTACAAGAAAGGATGATGGTCTATACCAACTGGACTGTAAGACCAGTGTTATTGAGAATGCCTCAGTAGCCTCAAACAGTACCATGAATGGCTTGGATATATGGCATCAACGACTAGGGCATGTCAGTGTTTTACAGTTATAGAAGCTTTTCAGGAGTGGATTCAATTTCCAGAAGTCTGATGAAGTCAGTTTTTATGAGGGATGCAATGAAGGTAATATGTACAGGAAGCCATTTAAGTCAGTGGGAGAAATCAGATCAAAGGGAAGAATGCAACTGGTACACAGTGATGTCTGTGGTCCTATGCAAACTCCATCTAATGGAGGTAGCAAGTACTTTGTTACATTTATTGATGATTTCTCAAGATGATGCAGAGTGTATTTCTTGAAACAGAAGTCAGAAATCTTTGAGAAATTCAAGGAATTTGAGAAGTTGTACTCAAATGAATCTGGAGAGTGCATAAAAACCATGCACACAGATAATGGCGGAGAATATACGTCAAATGAGTTCTAGCAATATTTGAAGTCAAGAGGCATTCATCATGAGATATCAGTAGCGTATTGTCCAGAACAAAATTGTGTTGCTGAGAGAAGGAACAGAACTCTTGTGGAATCAGCAAGAAGCATGTTGTCACATGCTAAGTTACCAAGAATGTACTGGGCGGAAGCTGTAGCTACTGCAGCGTATGTGGGTAACAGAGTACTCACATCGGCAATAAAAGATGGTAGTACGCCATATGAGAGATGGTATGGAAAGAAACCAGATGTAGAACACATGAAAGTGTTCGGATGTCTTGCATATGCACATGTGCCAGATGCGTCAAGACAGAAATTATACATGAAGTCTATGAAGGTACGTTTCATTGGATATGATAACTGCACCAAGGTATATCGACTGTATGATGAAAATCCAGGAAAATTTTCATACGGCAAGATGTTATCTTTAATGAAACAGAATTTGGTCAAAAGTCTGTGACAAATGAGTATATCTCATCAAGTGAACAGATAATGGACCAAGAAACAGAGGTTAAAGCTGAACGACCAGCAAGAAACAGGAAACCCCCATCTGCTATGGATATGATGAGTATGCTGATATGGCAGCAGCAAATGAATCAGTTTGTCACACTGCAAACTTATGCAGTATGTTAGAGCTAAGCACATTAAGTGAAGCAATGTCAAGTGACAATGCAAAGGAGTAAAAGTCAGCCACAGACCTGGAATTTGAGTCTTTACAAGAAAATGACACCTGGGATCTGGTGGAATTACCAGCTGGAAGAAAACCTATAGGTTGTAAGTGGGTGTTCAAAGTTAAGTATGGAAATACTGGAAATGTAGAGAGGTTCAAGAGTAGGCTGGTGGCCAAAGGTTACTCGCAGAATTATGGTCTGGATTACGAGGAAACCTTCTCCACAGTGGTGCGCTATGCATCAATAATCACTATAAAGGAAACACTGAAGGAAAAATTCCGCATGAAAGACCTTGGAAAGCTCCATTACATCCTTGGACTCAGTGTTGTTCAGGATGAAAAGAATGGTTGTGTATGGTTAAATCAAAGACAGTATATCCAAACTATGCTGGTGAAATTTGGAATGACTGAGTGTAAGGCAGTTGCAACTCCATTAGATGTAAACGTGAAACTGCAAAAGGATGATGGTGTTAGCATTCAGGTTGACCACAGTTTGTACCAGTCGTTGGTAGGCAGCCTTCTGTATGCTGCAATGGGAACAAGACCAGATATTGTATATGCAGTGGGAGCAATATCTAAATATTGTTCTCAGCCCAACACAGCACATTTGACAGCAGCAAAGAGAATCCTACGTTACTTGAAAGGAACAGTTGATCTTAGTCTTAAGTTTGAAAAGGTACCAGAAGACGTCATTACTGGTTACTCAGATGCAGATTTTGCTGGAGACCTGGATGATAGGAAGTCCACATCAGGAAATATCTTCATTCAAGCAGGAGCAGCTGTAAGTTGGATTAGCAAAAAGCAATCAACGGTGGTCCTGTCCACCTCAGAGGCAGAGTATATAGCCTTGAGTCTTGCAGCACAGGAAACAGTATGGTTGAGAAGACTACTGCAAGAAATAGGTTTCAAAGTTGATGACCCTGTTCGTATCATGGAAGATAACCAAGGAACAATCGCCATGGCACAGAATCCAGTGGGTCATGCAAGAACAAATCACACTGATATTTGTTATCACTTCATTCGCCTATGTGTGCAGAACGGATCAGTAAAACTGGAATACTGTCCCACAAACAGTATGACTGCTGACATTCTTACAAAGCCACTTGCTAGAAATGCATTTGAAAGGTTCAGAGATAATGTTGGACTGGCACCAATGGATAAATGAACCAGATAAAGTGACGATTATAAAAACAGATTGACAGTAATTGTAAGTTTGTGTAAAACTTAAAATTAAGTGGGAGTGTTAAGAATATTGAGATAGTGCTGCAACCTGTAGTTAGGAAGATTTTTTTCTGTACATGTGCTCTCAATGAATAAACACGTATCAACACTCACATCATGAGAAAATAACAGAATATGTTCCCTTATATACAGCAGTGTGCAGTAATTGGTTCTCTATAGTTTCAAATAGTTTTTCTAAATAAAATTACATTTTTTATTCAAATATGTATATTTTTGCCTCCTAGTCATATTATTCTCATCATTGAACAAAGATGATGCATCAGCATTATTGCCTTAATTTCAAATACTTCAGTCAAACTTTCCATTAACTCTTGTTTTTAAAAAAAACAAACAAACTATTTCAGAGATCATAAACTGTTTTCATGCTACAATCTTTTCATCTTCGGTATCATATAAGTAGCCCCCACTGAACCCCTTTCAACAATTCAGTATCATTTCTAAGGTAAGGAGCCCAAGACTATACAAAATACTCCAAATAAAATATAACAAGTGATCTGTACAATGAACTGTTTAGACTTATATTCAATTATTTCTGTAGATGCCATCTAAAATTATATTTGCCATCCCACTAGCAACAGCACTGCTTAGATAGTTTAAAAGACTGGTCAACAAGAACTTCAAAATTATTTTCTTTTATTCACTGACAACTTGTACTTGAATTGAAAATGAGTCTAGAATACAAAATTGATTGTAAATTTAAGACAAAAACCCTGACTCAGCTTTCTCAAAGTTTTTTTATAAATGAAATATCAAAATAATTCTGATTTTGTTTTTTATTTATTGGAATACTTGCCTGTTGCTTCTGCAACCAAGATAAGCAAATTACAGCATTATCAACTTTGTCCCACTACCAACTTCTCTTGAGAAAAAATGTAAATTATTCTAGTTAACTATTGAACCTTAAGAGTATTAACAAGTACAAAATTCTGAACATGTTATATAATATTATTTATTCTAGTGGACTCTCAAAGTAAATTTTCTCTAAACACTGCTGTGGCTTAGAACAGCTCATGGTACAACTACTTAAGATGTATGTTGTGCGACTGGGATATGAGCTGGTCTGAACCATTAATAACGTGATTAGAATTATTCAAGGCACTCTTACTTGTGGCATGTAATAATTCTGTCTACTTATAAATCACACACCAGAGAATTCTGATGGCAAAAAAGACTAATCTGACTTACAATTTCATTTTTATTCCATACACATACAATCAATTACTGTAAGTACTACTACTGTTATTGCTGGGCATGTTCTTCTTTTTCTTTAAAATAAACTAGTTTTTTATCTTCTGTAAAAAATATTGAGAAAATGATGCTATTACAGAACAAATATAACTCTATGTAGAAATATTTTTCAATTTGATATTTATGATGAACATTTAGAAAATAAATAGAAGTTCACACTACAACAGAATCATGTGATATCTTTAGATTGTAAGCTGTTGTTTGTTTTAATTTATGTTTTATTTTAGATGAATTAAAAATATTTGATCAATCAGTATAATTTCAAATACATGCAATTAACTTTATTTTTAAGTAAATAAAGAATTTTATTGTGTTGCCTTTTTTGTATATGATATATATGTAAAATATCTATCAAATTTAGATTGCACGGATTTTGTTTATTGAAAATACTTGAAACAACAAAATCACGTTTATTATGGCTTGATACATGTAAATGTAAATGATATTAATAGATATGCTACATCTTATAAGACCAGAAAACAAAGTAAAGCTGATACTTTGAAAATTGTATCAGCAGCAAAAAAAGGGGAAAAGTTTCAAGTGATCCTGGCTTAATTTATGTATGAAAAGATACTTCAATGAGAGTTAGGATGATGATACAGATGTTTCATGTAATTGCTTCATAGAAATGAATGGACTTAGAAACCCAATATGATACTTTTGTGTGTTTGTATACATTTTCTGTCCGATAATATTTGTTCATAACTGAAAAATACAATTTTCTGTTTCTACCAAAAAGGATTTTCAAAGCGACTTCTTGGAAATTCTCAGTAAATTCTTGTAATGTTTAGTCAATCAAAGAGTCTGTGAAATATTCTTATGAACCAAACTGTAAGCTCACTTCCTTTGAAGTTAGAGAAGTTAAAGTCTTTGTTACAAAATTTTAAGGCATCTGCCACACTTGAACTTAAAGTTTATGCTGAAAAGTTCATTTTTTATTCTACCATTGAATCCATATTTCCTTGTTGTAAGCCTTTTTCTTCTTTACCGTTTGTAAAATGATATTTAATATCTTTGCCATCTCTATTTCAAAATTTTTTCTGATGTGTTACAATGTTTTGAATGAGTATTAGTACATGGCATATTTCAAGTATGGCATACTTTTGCATATTTAATTGATTAAGAGGAAGAAACATGTGTTTTCTGTCGACGTATTGGTACCCAGTTTTTAAACATGGTAAAATAGCAACTTAGAGACTATTACAAAAAGTACTGCTCTTGCAATCGTAACATCTGACAGCTTATATAGACATATTTTCACCAAGTGTTCTCATCCTTCTCATGCTGTACCATTAACAAAGAAATAACCAACAGATATCTTTCAATTATTGATTAAAGAAACAACCATAAACACCAATGCATTAGAGGTAGTAGGAACAGTATCTTCTTTTGTATCTGCACTAACATCAACATAGACAAGAAAGTATTTTTTTCTTTTCCATTCCACTCTACATACTTTCTTATAGCCATTTTATCTAGTATTAAATGACAAATAACTTTAATGGTTTATTAAAGAGTAGCCCAAGCGTCGGCAGTGAGTGATGATGACTAGCTGTCTTCTCTCTAGTCTCTCATTGTTAAATTTGGTGTGGATAGCGCAGAAAGCACTCGTGTAGCTTTGCGCAAAATTCAAAACATACGAAACAGAGTAATCCAGAAAATAAAGTAGACTTTATATGAATCCCCTGTCTTGCAAATTCAAAGAAATAATGAATACAGTTTTTTGCATACTGATGCCTCAAATGTTGGATTAGGAGCAGTTCTGTGTCGAAATGGAATCACAGCATATGCCAATAGAAATAGAAATTACAAAATTTACATTTGAAATACTGCACGGAAAAGAAAAAAAAATCAGTTACCTGATATAATCTTTCTGATTCCCAAAAGACGCTCCATAACTAGACTGAGTAAGTATCCATTGTCAATATTAACACTAGAGAAAAATTGGCTACTGAACAGACAACAGAAAATAAATATAGACGTATATACTCTTATTTGAAATCTACGCTATTACATGATTTTATTATAATTCCATATATTGCTAGTAAATCCAAACATTATGTTTAAAATGATTGATAATCTTTATTACCCAAAAAGATTTGCTAGCAGAGGTGAATTCAAACAAGTTGTTCCCAATACATGGAAATTGGTGAGGCTAATCAAAATGCATGATCATTGTATGCCTGTTAATCTGTGTCTGAAAAACAACAGACCACGTATCCAGACGTGGTTTTCGGTCTGATATGAGAAAATACATTAAAATTATATGTTGTTTAGTGTGTTTACGAAACCACTAAGTTTGGTGAGAAGCAGCCAGCTGGATTTATGCAAAGCACTAAACTAATGGGAACTGGTGAGATAATAGGAGTAAATATTATGGAACCTTATTCAAAGTCTAGTAAAGTAGATAGTTATTTGTTGTTGGGGACAGATTATTTCAGTAAATGGGTTGAATTATATCTCCTTAGACAAATAAGTGTAAAGATGACTGTCAGAAAACTAATTAATGAATATTTGCATAGATATGGAACTAAAAAGTCTTCTCTTGTATCTGATATTGACTCATAATTTGTGTCCCAAATAGTGGATGAAACTTTAAAGCTATGGAAATTAAACACATCTTTACGACCCTATATCATCTTTAATCTAATATTAATAAAGTAGATGAGGAAATGATAAATAAATTACATTTGCTGATTTTATCAAAATCTTGAGTGATGCTGGCTGTAAAGAAGATGCTGCTGCTTTAGAAAAGAAATTAAATCAGTTAGTGAGTTGGGCGAATAACTGATAGACTCGTTTTAATTATGATAAATGCAAGATATTGTATGTGGGTTGTCATAATTGGAGTTATAAGTATTACCTAATTTGGAGTGGAATAACCTTAAGAGTATCACGAAAGAATAGGATCCAGGAATAATGGTTGATCAGTCTTTTAAGTCATCCAAGAAGTTTGTTGTTGTTAGTGGTAAGACAAATAGGATTTTAGTTTGAATCTACAGAAATATTGAATACAAGTATAAAGAGGTTATAATTTCTATGTATAAGTTACCGGTTAGACCACATTTGGAGTATTGTGTTCAGTCTTGGGCTCCTTACCATAAGAAAGACATTAAGTTATTGGAATGGTTTCAGAGGAAAGTTACTAAAATGATACTTGGTATGGAAGGGTTGTCATATGAGAAGAGAAAAAATCCTTAAGATTGTTTCCTCTTGTAAAAGGAAGCGTTAAAGGGGATTTGGTTGAAAAATTTAAGATTGTAAAACGAACTCATAATGTTGATGGATCAATATTTTTCATACTTAACAGCGAGAATTATAAAACTAGGGAACACAAATATATAGTCAATAAGGGAGAAGCCGGCTTCAGCTAAGATTTTATTTTTGAAATAGGATGGTTGATCTATAGAATGAGTTTAAAAGAAAGCTTGATAGATATATGAACAATGATGTGTGTGTGTGTTTTCTTACAGCAAAGCCACATCGGGGTATCTGCTGAGTCCACCGAGGGGAATCTAACCCCTTACTTTAGCGTTGTAAATTCGTAGACTTCACATTGGACCAGCGGAGAACATGTGAATGACTTGCCTTTAAATTTGTTTTTATTTAATAATTTTAGTTTGTTTTGGAGGATGGGACAGCCAAGTTGGATCAACTGGTCCCTTGTTGTCCCTGAACATAATGTTATGTTATTTTTATCTGGTGCGTATATTTAAAAAGTATTTTTTTTTAATCAGAAATGTTCCTGGTAAACTGATAACAATATTCAAAGTACTAGATTTAGTTAGTTTCTCGTCCTTATATTGTGGAATAAACAAAAACAATTTTAGTTTTTCATTGCAATATATTCCCCTTTTGAATTATTACATTAATCCATCAGTAATAAGCATAATTTCATTACATGTATTACCTATTAATAAAGCCTGTAGAGTCTGAACTTTGACTGTAAACAGGTGTTTTAATTACCCACGTACAGAAAAGCAATATAATAAATTACTGTACTATGATGATCGAATTCTCTAAACCCATCTGCAAAAATATTTGCATTCATTTATAACAACAACTTAGAAAATAATAAGATCAAATGATTCCTCGGAAATATGAAAAGTAAAATAATTTTTGTACATATCTATATTGATTCTGTAATATCATTTTCCACACTTTTTTCAATACAGAAAATGAAGAATAAAATCATCCTAACTTAACAGTGATAGTGCTTATAGTAACTGATTGCATATGGAATTAAAGTAAGACTAGTTTAAAAGTTTGTTTTAAATTTCGCACAAAGCGACACAAGGGCTATCTACGCAAGCCGTTCCTAATTTAGCAGCGTAAGAATAGAGGAAAGCAAAGTAGTCACCACCACCCACTGCCAACTCTTTTACCAACGAATAGTGGCATTGACTGTGACATTTTTAACGACCCACGGCTTAAAGGGCGCGAATGTTTGGTGTGACGGGGATTCGAATGGTTTAAAAGAAGTTTTCTTTAGTTAAAAAAAGCATGTAATTTCTAGGTATGAATAGTCAATAAATTTACAATTAATAGCGCATAACGTGAGTCCAGCCACATTTTTGTAATAGTTCGTAGCTACACAACATACATGTAAAGTAGTGTATAATAGATCTCCTTTTGCATGATTGAAATAAACACATATTTTTTGTGAAAACACCCTTTCCCTCAAATTTTATCTTTAATATTGATTAAATATCTCCACATAGGGGAAAACCATTGTTTACTTTTGAAATATTAGCACCACACTGACGTCTACAAAATATATAAAATATTTAGATTACGAAAACATATACTGCTCTCACGAAAACGGTAATAATGCTTTTATCTCAAACATTTCACGATTACGATTACAAATAATTAAGTACAGGGTAATTATTTATGTATCTTGTTTGAATAAGATAAACTTGAAAATAATATCCAGTAAAGATGTGAATCATCACAATATTTTGTAAACGCGTACCATATTCACTAAACAGTAAAATTATCCGATTTGACATTTTATTTGGTTAACATAATACAAAATCTGATGATTACTAACAAAGAACAAAATATCAACGAGATATGGCCAGGTGGTTAAGGCATTCGACTTGTAATCCGAGGATTGCTGATTCAAATCCCATCACACCAAACATACTCGCCTTTTCAGTCGTTGGAGCGTTATAATGTTACGGTCAATCCAACTATTTGTTGATAAAAGAGTAGCCCAAGAGTTGGCGGTGGGAGGTGCAGACTAGTTGCCTTCCTTCTAGTCTTACATTGCTATATTAGGGACGACTAACGCAAATAGCCCTCGTGTAGCTTTGCGCGAAATTAAAAACAACCAACCATCGAGACTCTTTTATTAAGAGTGCGAAGCCTAAATGTAGATTAATTCTGTTTGTTTCTTGACGAGGTTTAAGGTCTTGTTGGTTTGTAGATCTACTTATTATTAGATGATCATATATTGTGCCACGTGAACCAAGTACATATACAAGCAGGTAATTAAAGAAATATTTAATATCTAAAATACACTTTCTCTTTATTTGTTTCGTTCAAAACATCGGATTGCATGACATTTTAAGTCAAATACCTTGCCTAGTTATTTTAAATTATTTTATTGGATTTTAAACCTTAAGCTCGATGTCCAAAGCATCTACTTAATCAGTTATTGGCTGAGGTCGTTATTCAGATTGTTGTCGACTCCGCCTGCATTGACTTAAGAAAAACAGAAAGAAAAGGCGTTAGAGACATAATTAAATATAAACACTAACATCTAATATTTCCTTTTGATATTAATTTTTGAAAAAAAAATGTTTGGAGCTCTTAGATCTTTGCCTACTTATACATTGAACAAGCTTTTTCTTACAAACAATAATTAAAGAACACAATTATATAATAATAAATTAGAAACATAAAATAGTGCAGTAAAAAACAGGCAACTGACACAATATTTATACTTAAGTAGCCAAAAAGGTACCTGTGGATGCTACCAGCTAATTGTCTTCTTTCTAGTCACAGTTCAAAATTTATGTGATCGGTGGACAGTCCTAGTAGCTTTGCAATAACAAAGACGAGTAAACTCAGTGCCAGTAGAACTTAAACCTAATATAGTCAAATTATGAAGCATACTTCTAGTCTCACATTACGTAGTTTAACGCTTAACAAAAAACAATAAAAATACTTTAATTACTTGAATCTTCGAAATAATGGAAGACCTAATTTTGATTAACCAGTTGTTTGGTTGTGTTATTTTGTTACAGCAAAGCCACAACAGGTTATTTGCCGTGTCCACCGAGGGGAATTGAACCCATGATTTTAGCGTTATAAATCCATAGACTTACTGCTGTCTCAGGAGAGAACACAACTGGTGTGAATAATCGATTAGTGTTTAAATTAGAAACACTAAACTTCGATCAGTTGATTGTTTTCGTAAAATTAATTGATTAAATTGCCCTGCTCTAAGCATCACTTTAAATCATGCAAATCCTACGTTCTTCATCCTCACCAAGGGCTTAATCTCCTGTTTTGGTAACTTCCACTTTGTCTGCCTTGTCTTTGGTTGACTTTTATAAATTTTTCACACAACCAGCCTATATAGTTAAAATCCACCTTATCCTTTGATAATTAATGTATGCAACGATTTTTTTTCTGTTGGTTCCCGGGTGAGTGTTTTCCAAGATTTTTCTCCCTTGCCTTATTGTTACATCACTTCTCTCTTTGCTTTGTACTGACTGTCAGTTGACACACGTAGGGGTAAGAATTTTTCTATTTTTCTGATACTCCTATCCCTTGTATGTCTTCTATAAGCCTGGTGAATTTCTAATTCTTTCAATATACGCATTTTAATATTTTGGTTACTTACCAGAATATACTGTTGTATGATAACTAGAGGTCATATGATAATAGAATCAGTAAAGTCTGTGGTAGTTAGCCTACAAATTTCCAAACACTTCAAAGCATATCTAGTAGTGAAAAATCATATACAAATATGAGAATCAGTTAAGTACTAGGCATTTTTTTCTCCCCCAGTTTGTAGAGTTAAACAGTTTTGTTTCTAGTGAATAAGTATTTGGATCAGTAATAGTCACCATAAATATTCAAGTACTTGATCAATCAGCTGTGAAACTGTATAAGTTCCTTTATTTTCCCATCAGTGTGAATATACATATCATTGTCATGTGTTAACTATAACTTACAAGTTGTGGAAATGTTAATGAAGAAATAAACAAATTTGTTATTGTTTTATGGACTGGACTTTCAATTATTATATATATATATATATTGAGTTGTAAAGTTTGTAAAAATGATTTTATTTTGTTAACCAAATAAATTAGTCATCAAATCATGTGGGGATGGTAGTCAACTGCAAAATATTCTTCATTGAATATAATTTTTATATTTATCATATTCAAATACACTGGTTTATTGGTTACTTAATTATTTCTATTTGCATTCAAATATGTTTTAAGTAAACATATTACCCTCATTAGTAAGATTAAAACATTTTTTATTATTCAGTTTTTAATTTATTTGATTCATAAAAGTCTGGAACTACTGCATATTTTAAAAATAAACATACTATTGACTGCACGGTGGTTTGTACTTAGTATTACGAATTCATTCAGAGTAAGAAATGTCTAGAATCTAAACTATCTTAAAAGTGTGAAAAATAGAGATTAAAAGTGTGAAAAATAGAGGATATCTATCATATGAAAACAAGGGTAATTTGAAAACTACTCAACACAAACAAGACAATGTGAACGTATCAGCATAGAAAAATGCAGCTCTTCATTTCAGAATCATGGTATCCTCCCTAATTCTGATAATCAGTGCTCCTTGTTCTCTATTCACTTATTGCATCAACATTTCCATTTTCTAATATCATTAAGTTAACTAAGTCTCTGCCTGATTCTTTCACTCCTACCTTCTGCTTGACTTATCAGAATCTCTACAAATCACCCATTATTACTTCCTCTTTAAAGTGGCATATCTTCCACTTCCTGCACATGTACAGAATTGTATTTTACTCATTATACGTTACAATACTTATACGTTCATTTTTCTTATTACACAGCTGATTTTCACTGTTCCATTTAAAATTCCATGTACCAAATGCTATTGTCATTTTTTTACAATGCAGAACTAATATGGTATATTTACAGTTTTCTAATATGAATGAACTTCATATTTATTAAACACCTGGCATAAATTAGCCAATACACAAGCTGTTTCAAACAGAATTAATCCTTTGTGATTATCTTTAAGTGTTGAAGTTTATTTTATAAAAGAACACAAGAATGATTTTTTTCATATCGCTATCAAGATACTATTGTGAAATTTTCAGTTTCAAGCACTTGAATGTAAATATTTTATAGTATGAACACTATGTCCCTTAAAAATGTCTCATATACAGATTACAAATGAACAATACAGGGTTTTTTGTCTGTGTGAAGTAACTTATGTTGCCTCAAAGTGTTTTCAAAATAACATACTTTCCCACAGACTTCACAAATGTACAAGTCATTACTAGTGTGAAAGTTTTGATATTTTCTCAAATTACTTCCACTTCTGAATTTCCCACTAAATTCATTATAACTGTATTCATCCTCTATACTGTGTGTACCCTGATGCATTCTTAAGCTATCTACTCTTGTATATTTTCTACCACAGACATCACAACTGTATTTTCCTTCTATATTATGTGACAAATGATGTAATCTCAAATTATTTACACTTATGAATATTCTGTCACAAACATCACATTTGTATGGTATTTCTCCTGTATGGATCATTTCATGTATATTTAAAGTATCTTGTCTTGAAAACTTTTCACCACAATGTACACAACTATATAGTTCCTCCCGAGTATGAATACTATGATGGCTTTTTAAGTCATTTTTTTTTTTGAATTTTTCACCACATTCATCACAACTATATTTTCCCTCTACACTATGTGCAAACTGGTGTTTTCTGCAACTATATAATATTTTGAATTTTTTGTTACAAATATCACAATTGTATGGTTTTTCTGTTGTATGGATCATTTTATAATGTACATTTAGGGTATATTTTCTTGGAAACTTTTTGCCACACTGATCACAAATAAATGGTTTCTCTCCAGTGTGGACCCTCTTATGTAACTTAAGGTTACTTTTTCTTTTGCATATTTTGCCACACACATCACAAGTGTGCATTCCCTTTATATCATGTGCTCTCCGATGTCTACTAAAACTATCCAATCTTGTAAATTTTTTGTCACAAGCATAACAACTGTATAATTTCTTTTCTCCTGTGTGAATAATTTCATGTTCATATAGTCTATCTCTTCTTGAAAACTGTTCACCACACCAGTCACAAGTGTATGGTTTTTCTCCAGTGTGTATCCTCTGATGTAATTTAAGGTTACTTATTGTTTGGAGTTTTTTGCCACACACATCACAACTGTGCATTTCCTCTGTATTATGTCTCCTCTTATGCAGCTTTAAATTGCGTCTACTTTTCAATGTTTTATTACACACATCACAACTGTACTTTCCCTCTATATCGTGTGTACTCTGATGTTTTCTAAAGCTATCTAGTAATGTGTATTCTTTGCCACAAACGTCACATCTATATGGCTTTTCTCCTGTGTGCATTGTTGTATGTTTAGTTAGGGTATCTTGTTTTGAAAACCATTTGCCACACCAATCACAAGTGTGTGGTTTCCCTTCAGTGTGCATCCTCTGGTGTAATTTAAGAGTACTTACTGTTTGCTGTTTTTTGCAACTGTACTTTCTCTTTATACTCTTATGCTGTCTTAAATCACTTCTACTTTTAAATTTTTTATCATACACATTACAACTGTATGGCCTCTCTCCAGCATGGATACTATGATGGTTTTTTACATACTTTGTGTCACAAATATCTGAACAGTTTTGATTATCTTCTGAGTGGGTGAGTTGCTGACTGTGTAAATTTGTATTATGTTCAACTGTTTTATCCCAATTACCATTTCTGTACAGGTTATCTTCACTACAGTTAAACTTCTCTGCAAAATAACTAATTGTTATGTTCCCATCCTGGAATTTCTTTAGAATCTTCTATGACTTACATCATGTTGTGCTGCTTTTCACGTACATAATAAATGTCTTGGTATCTAAAATCAGAAAAGAAATAAATCTGGATTTCTGTATCAATTATTTTGGTATTCTTTCAGAATCAAACTGTATTTCTATGGTTTAAATCATTAATTCTAAAGACTATCCTTTATGCAACTAAATATCCCATAAAAGTAATGAAGGCTTTTAAACAATGAGGTACAACTGTAAAACATACTCAGTTGAAAATAAACTGTATAACTAGTTTACTTAATATTTGTGTACTTCTGAAAAACAACTTCTAGGATGGCTTATATCTAAGTATATTAAATAATCAGTCTCTTTGAAACACCAGTTAATATTTAATTAAAAAAACTTAAAATAAGCAACAATATTCTTCATATGCAAGAAATCAGTAAAACTCTTTGGCATTACCATCTAAACTTATATTTCAAGCCTTCCACCCGTATTAGAGCTTCACACTATTTTACCAAAGAAAATACAGTGGTTGAGCACACTGTATTGAAACCATGTTGTTATAGTATATGTTGCTACCAATACAGCATGATTTAATCTATTAAGCAACATAATTACTTATGAGCAGGGATTACATTCATGATGTCACATAAATTACATTTTTTGTCACAACAATAATGAAAATTAGAGTTTCTGAGCATTACTTTCATTGATTACTTCAACCATCCAAATAATCAAAATATTGCCATTATGCTTTGTTGTTAGGCACAAAGTTACATAGTGGGCTATCTGTGCTCTGCTCAACAAGTACAGTGAAACTTAATATTAGTGTTATAAGTTTTTTTTGTTTTTACTTTACATTTGTTAAGTTTTGGGCCTGAAAGTAGTGGTGAGTCATGATTCTAGAATATTGTCTTCAGTTTTCATTGTTGGCAAGCTTGCTGACATTTTTCTTATTGGGGCAAAATTGCACTAAGACTATTTGCCTGTCACTTACTGTTTTTTTACATTGTGTTACACAAGCTTCTTTGTCGATGTAAGGAACTTAAAAAATATGTGAGTGGATGTTGTGATAAATGATGCAAAAATCCTAACTTTAACACAATTTATTTATAACATATTACTTGTGTTCATTATTATCTCACCAAAAGTTCTGTATAAGTTTTTTTAAGAACTCACTGTATATATATATATACATATATACACACACTTAAAACATGGTACACACTGTGCAATGGTCAGGGTGATTTTGTAGAAAGAGGTAGCAGCTAAAGTGGTGACACTAAGGGTGCTTTCTTTTACCTACTTTTAACACACAGCTCTTAATGCCTTTCTACAGTGGATCACATGATTGATTAATCGATATTCATTGGTCACAGAAGTGCCTTATGGACCAATACAGAAGGGTTATGGATCAATGAAGGAAGTGAGTATAACTTAAGAAATGGCTTTTCATGTTGGCCTTAAGGTGGCTGTTGGAATAGAAACTTCAGCTGAGTTTATGTAGTATTAAAATAGTGCCAGCCATTTGTTTAGATTTCATTCCTCCACAGAAAGTGCTAGCAAGCTTTGAGATATACAATACATTTGTGTGCACTGTGTATATGTTATTTAACAGAAAACAGTACTTTTTCTTTTTGGTGTAAGGATGTGGCACAATCTATGAATGTAATTAATGTTAACTTATGTCAAAGATAATAAATGCTCAATGGTGGTGGAATGAGTTTTGAAACCCCTATTTGCATACCCATTGTTCGAATTTATAATTTCATAAAGTTTGGTTGAAATTGATCCAGTGACCTAGGAATAGTTATATAATGGGCAGACAGACAGGTTTTCGTGCTATATATATATATATGTCTTAATGTTAAATAAGCATATATGGATCTAGAGGAGAGTTGCAGATCAGTTACCCACAGTTTTTTTCAGAAATTAATAAATAAAAAAGAAAATATAGCCAAACATTTTTACACTTAACTGCTGAAAAATATACACCAGTTGTAAAAGTATGTGGTTTTTTAAGCTGCATAGCACTGTATGAAGCACAGACACTGCAAGATCAGGTCAGAGCAATCAGACAGCTTTCAGCACTCACCTGGCCATTTGTTGATTAAAAGGGTAAATATGCTGTTTATTTTACACTGTGTCATGCTTCTAATTTGTAACTGGGTATCTATACTCTCTAAGGTTAAATAAACAAGTGTGGAGATAGGGAAGGGTCCATGGGAGTCAGAATCCTCCCAAAATTTTTATAAATCAATAACAACAAAAAATCTCTTTTACACTTAACTCTTGAAATGTACACACCAGTTGTAATAGGGTGAGTGTCAAATATCTCAAGCTGTATAGCACCACATGCAGCACATACATTAAAACAAGTCAGAAACCTATGGGCTCAGATAAAGCCTTTCTTTATTATGAACTATAAACCATACAGCCATCAAGTGGTACCCTGCTGACTAAAATGCTCACACTCAAGAATGAAACATCATCCAGGTATCAGTTTTATGCAGTGTTGACCACCTGCATTAAAATTATCTTGTTTAATTTGTAAAGAAAAATAATGTTAAAAATTAATTTGAATAATATAAGAAATCAAAGAAGAATATGTTATATCAATGACATAACATGATCTTTCACCCAATACCAGCTAGCTAAGATACAAGTAGTTGTCTAGGTGTTATTCATATTATCAACTTTATAACTGATTCCATAAAGTGAATAAGATTAAATAAGTTAACTGAAATGTTTTTTAAGTTTATTTAAGTCATTTACTAAACAGTATTAGGTAAAGGATAAATAATACATCATCATTTATTTATTTAATGTATTTTAATTTGTTTCATTTTTTTACCTGGACAGCCTGATTAATGAAGAAATTGCAAACTACTTACTAACTTAAATATAAATCAGCCTTTGTTTCACATAATTTTAAATCCTCAAAAGCAGCCTGTAAGAAAAGTAAATACTGTATACAACTGTACCTTAGTCATTTGATTACATGGGGTGATATTAATATGACTGTCTTCTCTGTCTATTTCAATATCATTTTTTTTTCCTTTTTACCCTTGCCATTTACACATTGTGACATGAATACAAACAAGGATGAGAAATATACTTCACGCTAACTGAAAGGTCAATAATATTCATCAGCATGTACAAAACTAAATGTATTAATTATGTTACTACTGGTTTGTAAATGAAGACACAAAATACAACTTAATCTTTCAAAGATATAAAACAACCTATTCCTTAAAACTGAAATACTGCATCAGACATGGTACTTAAAATGTCACTAGTGTGTTATGAATAAAATTACAATCTTGAGATTCAGCATGACTCTGCATCACCCAAAAACATTACTGCACTTTACATTTTTAATTTTCTTTACAGAATCTTATGAAATTTTAATATTTCAATAAAGAGCCAAGAACCCTACAAAATATTAAGATTTGTATAATGGATACAACATTAACAATGCCATGGTCTTGCACTCTTCCCTGGCCCCATAACTGTCATTTATTTGATAAAACTAACCTTTCACCAAGAAAGTAAACAATTTCTTTTAACAAAGAGAAATTTACTTTGGTACAAAATACTCTTTTACTCTAAACTTAAGCAATGAAAAGGCTCTGGATCAGAAGAAATCTTCTCTAGAGTTCTGAGGAATATTAAAGATTGGATATGTAACATCTTTTTTTTTTCTAATTTTTTAAATGATGGGCAAGTTCAGAGGATTTACTTTTCAAGTAAAGTGATAAAACTCTTCTAGTAATCATAGGACTATTAATCTTACATCATTGATGGGAAGTATTATTGAAAGTCTGATAAAAGATGTTTTGCAAAGTCATTTAAAATTTTGTTGGATAGTCATAATAGTTTCACTGGGGTAAGTTATGCCTCACTGATCTTTTCACACTATGAAAAGGTTATTGTTTATGCATGTGAAAACAAGAGCATGGATTTGGTGTATCTGAATTTTTAGAAAGCATTTGACAATGTACCACATAAAAGGCTTGTCAAAGAGAAAAGTGTGGGAGATAAGTTACTTCATTTGATGGAAAAACTGTCCTATGGAAGAATGTATGGGGTTATAAGAGTTGGAGTTCAATCAAACTAGATTAATGCTACAAATATGGTACCTCAGCATTCAGTGGCAGGATATTTGACTCTTTTTGACTTTTGTTAATGAATACCCTAAAGAATTCAGACCATAAAATGAGTTATGTAAATAAATAGCAGATTGATTTTATTTATAATAAGTTCAAGATAATACATGTAGGTTATCAGTACTTGAATTGTAACAATAATTTCAATAGGAAAAACCTTAGTGTTGTGGAAGGAAAGGACCTTCATGTACTGCTTGATTATTCTCAAGCCATTCAAGCAGTGTTGTTACTAATGGAAGAGCAACAGGATGTTATCCTGCATTTCCAGAAAAATTAATAAGAAAGTGAAGAGGTTAAAATTCAAATGTTCAGCTCCATGTTGAGTACTGTGTTCAGTCCTTAAGGAGGACACTTATTTGTTGGAAAGGGCTCAGAAAACTGCTACTAGAACTCAATGAAGTCTGAGATGGAAAAGTCTTTATATGAGGACAAGTTAAGATATTCAAAATATTTTTAATTTTGGAAGAGTAAGAGTCATATTTAGCTAAGAAAATTTTATTTTTATATCGGAGTGGTTGTCATTCGGAGTGTTTTGTCTTCAGATGTGGTGAAAGCAGTATATCTCAGAGCATTTGAAGGAAGGCCTGATAAATAGTTTCATGAGGTTGACTTTGCTTTTTGTAAATATATAAATAGCTTAGTGGACGGAATAGCATAGATGAACCAACAGGTCCCTCGTTATCCTTAAGTATTATGTTAAATGTTCTGAACCTTCCTACAGTTAAGCTAAATGATAAAGTTATTACACATTACAAGTATATTTTCAATGTTCTCTTTTTTTTTTGTTTATATAGCTTAGAGAATGTGTATTTCTGTATAGCATAGAGTATTCACCATTCATTTTAATTATTAGTTTGTTGTGAAGCTCAAAACTAAACCGATCACTAAAATTAGGTTTTGATTTTTAGTGTTATAAGCTCCCAGACTTGCTGCTGAGCTACAAGGGGAGGAGGCTGCACCAAGCACATTGATGAGAGCCTCAACATGTTATAACATACTAGAAGTACTTCAAAATAGCAACATGCAAGAAATTACAACCAAGAACATATGCCAAACTAAACTTATAAAGTTTTACATATAAAAACACAATTTACAGTTTTACGGTGGCTGTCTAATGCACTTGAAAAACACAACTGCCAAGTACTCTTTAAATTTAATATATATTAGTTAAGAGAAGTTATATTTTAATAAGCTCCAAATGTATACATAAAATTTACAACTAGAGATATTTCCTCATTTATTTCAAGTGTTAAAATAAAAAGTGTGTGCAAAAGCAAATATAACTTTATTAGGTTTGCTGGAGTATAAAAATACACAAAATTTCTCAAGTTTTGTCAGTTTCTAATTTTGTAAGTTAAAGCTACATCAGTTTATAAAGGTGTTGGATAAGAAGAAATGAAGAAACAGTGACCTAAGAAAAATACAATAGAAAGTAAGGTATTTTTACAATAACAATTAAATATTAGTACTAATAAATATTACTAGGTTAGTACTAGTCTTAGTGTGATAATTATTAACTAATGACAACACGCTAATTTTTATTTCATGCATTTCTTCTGCATATGCAACTATATCTAATTAAAATAAAGAGGTTGTGAGTTTGTCCTCATAAACAATCAAAAGTTAAATTACATTTATCATGAAAACGTTATCTGTTTGCCTTACAAGTTATGTGTTTGTATAATGGTAAATATTACTTAGTATACTGAGTATACTACTTTAGCCTTACTCTTAGGAATAATAAACTTAATAGTTTATGTAACACAAAATATTTTTTTTTTTGCGAAATATGTTTCATTCTGAACAAAATATTACATGAATAAAGTTAGGGAACATAAAGCAACATTTATCGAATATTAGAATGAAATGTAATTGAAGGTGTACAACATGGTATAACTCATTAAAATTAAATCCAGTGGAGTAGTATACTTCTGTACTCCATATTTAGCTTTTATCATTTTATGCTACAAGCTCGTTACTTGTTCCAGTACTTATGATTTAAAACAACAACATTAAAAAGGTAAGAGGAGAACGACCTTCAAATTCTAATCGTTTTATCAACATACATAAATTCCTCAGGGTGTGCACAACAAATTTTGAAAGACAATAAAAATTACTATAACTGTAAGTGCTCATGTTAGTAGGGTTCATAAGTATAACACTCCAAGTCCTACACATAACCCATTCAATTCAAATTTGTGTGATGGCTCATTGCAAAGTAAATATCCTTCAATATTTCAGCAAGTAGTAAAATAAATTCAACAACACACATTCATGACCAAATATAAGGTTACGCACCGAATGCGGTTGTTTCTCGATGAACAAGATCTGAAACACTTGTACTTGAATATTAAATATTACGCTGTCTGATATATTACTATCAAATATAAAACACCTTCAAACAAAATTGGAAAACTATTTGTAACAATAATGCTATACCTGACATGCTTTAAAACATTATAAAAACTACAACAAATAATTTGTCGGAATAAATTACGAAGTTGATAACAAAATGAACACAGAATATAATTTCTCCTATATGACAAGCGAGATGACGATGTTTTAGAAACTATAACACAAGCTAAAGGGGCAGTTACGTATAGTCTACACAGTAATAGATACACAGATTACAGTCCTTTATTACATTATAACTTACTTTTATATTATATGTCTGCAGTTTCGCACACACTAATAATTTGTGAGATAATTATATGTTTCGTACCGATTTGGCCCGGCATGGCCAAGCGTGTTAAGGCATGCGACTCGTAATCTGAGGGTCGCGGGTTCGCCTTTTCAGCCGTGGGGGCGTTATAATGTTACGGTCAATCCTACTATTCGTTGGTAAAAGAGTAGCCCAAGAGTTGGCGATGGATTATGATGACTAGTTTTCTTCCCTCTAGTCTTACACTGCTAAATTAGGGACGGCTAGCACAGATAGCCCTCGAGTTGCTTTGTGCGAAATTAAAAAAACAAACAAACAACAAACAAACGTACTGATTTCTAACAATATCAAAATGTAATTCTTTCAGCAACTTGTCACTAAAATTACAAATTTTCTGGTTTCTTTGTTTGTTCTCTGTAGGATATGTTATAGCAGACTTCATTGAAGTTTAACGAAAATGAAGACGGTTGACAAATCATAAATTTTATTTACAAATTTGAACATTTCGGAATAACTTACTCCATCATTCGCGAAATTTGACAAAAACTGTTACATAGATGATTATTACTCCAGTTGTAATATAAGACAATCATTAGTTTATTTAGTTATGAGGGAAAGCAGAAGTGGATGGATAACATGTTGGACCCGGCGTAGCCAGGTGATTAGAGCGCTCGACACGTAATACGAAGGTCACGGTTTCGAAATCCCCACCACACCAAATATGCTCATCCTTTCAGCCGTGGGGATTTATACTGTAATGATCAATCCCACTATTCGTTGAAAAAGAGTAGCCCAAGAGCTGGCAGTGGGTGATGATGACTAGCTGTCTTTCCTGTAGTCTTACACTGCTAAATTAGGAACCGGTAACGCAAATAGCCCTCATAGCTTTGCGCGAAATTAAAACAAACAAACAAATAAACAAAACAATGTTTATATATATATATTTCACAGTGAATTTTTAAAATAATTTTAGGTCTAAAGAGGCTTGTAAGTCATTAAGGGTCGGGCGGTCTTTCGCTATAAGAATACTTTTTTAACGTAGAGTTCTTCAAGGTCTGAAAGTCATGTGATGATAGAAAAGTCGTAAAATGAGATACAGTGACCTGGGGTTTCAGAATGTGTACGAATGGATTATTGGTTGGGCTTAAGTAGAGGAAGATTGGTTCTGTTAGATATTCCTAAATATTCACAGACTCTAGGTTTTAATTGACGTTTCGTTTTGCCAATTTACATGACCTTACCGTTACTATACGCATATTTTAACACGAGGCATGAACGTACTTGGTCTTCGTACTGATATAGGTGTTTATGAGTAGGCTAGTTCTGTATGTTATTGTAAGCTGAATTTAAGAGTAGAAGATTATAATTACGGAAGAGAGTTAATTGGTAGGAATTGCAAGCCCATAAAAGGAAGAGAGATAATGATGGGAAAATTGGAGACGACGTGTACATTGACTGGTGATTGAAATTTGTAGTTTAAGAAATTGCGTGTAATTTTCGTTAGAAAATCAGTCGGATAACCATTATTTAACATGTATTCATGCAGAAGAGCAATTTCGTGTAAAATAAAATACAACAAATATTAAAAATTATGTTTAACAATGAAATAATTAGATTACGTTTGAAGAAGTTGGGGATAAAACTATTGAAATTGGTGTAGGGGCCGGTAAAAGACCTTTTATGAAACGCTGAGATAGAAAAAATATTTACTTTCTTTGGTAATCTTGATGTATAGGAACGGTGAAGAATCATTTTCTTCGAGTTCGGATGTGAATTTGATATTGGGGTGTCTCCTTTTCCTGAATACTGTTTGGAAACAACTTCACTGTTGAAGAAACCTTCAAACTTTCTTGCTTCATCAGGATTTAATTTTATGGTTATGTATAATTCTTGCTCTCTCTTGTGTTATGTAATTCTTGTTTACTATTCCTAATCCTAACCATAACTAATGTTTGTTTTACTTTTCCTTGAACAACTATGTTATTGTATCTTCATGTTTCATCCCCATTTGTCTGATTCTTATATCCTCAATTTTAGTCATTCTGAATTTCCTTTCTCAATTCCTGAAAGTGGAATTTCTTTTGCCATTTTTGCTTATGGGAGAATGAGGTCAGACTATTTAGTTTTGGTTTCACTTTCCAGCTCACAGTATTCTTGTCATTGCTGGATCTTTATTACAATACTTCTTTACCTCTCCTCTCTATGCCCCAGATAATTTTTGCAGGTGATTATCATTCCCTTTAATTGTTTTCCTACAAGTTTTTGTGATAATCCTGATTTGATTTAATCAGAAGCTGAGGCTACCCATCATCAATCCTCCCTTTTGTACTTAGTTTCTACACTGTTCCAAACTAAAACCTCTATCACTATACCTTGTCTTAATCTCCAGTTTCCTGTTTTTTAATTTCTAGTTCCCAGCTTTCATTTTCTACCTGGCATTTGATTCATTGAGCATTTTGCTTATTACTAAATTGAGTTGGGTCTTGTGAGTAACTGTCCGTCAAGCTTTGAACACCTGTGGTCACACTTTTCTGTCCACAGAGGGGTTACTCTTGTTTTTTTACCCACATACTATTTTTCCAGCTCTTTCTCTTCCTCTACTAATCCTGTTTCCTCCTCCATCCAATCTCATCTATGTACAGTGTCTCAAAGACATGGTGTTCATTAAAACATCCAAATATTGCCTCATTCACACTCAATATCCACCTTTGAGTGTTTCTCAACTTCTTTCTCAGTTGTACTTAGCCTTGTCATCTGCCTGTGAGCCACTAGTCACTTGGATCCATATCTATCCTAATTCTAGTGCATGAGAGATATTTTGATGAGGGGATTATGGAATCACTAAAACCACTTATCTCTTTGGATCACACACATGCACCTTTTTCACTGGCCCTTGCATGTTCAGAAGAATAACTCACTGTAATTTTGACTAAAATAATTCATTTGTGTTCTCTTTCACTCCAGGAATTATACTGGTAGCTGGCCAATCAAGTATCACCATCAGTGTTCAAATATCTTTACCCAAATTGAGTTCATACCTGTTCATTAATGCTTCCCATGGTGAGTCCACTCATCATATGAATGAATTCCAACTTTTGGTTGGGCATGCTCATTGTTCTTACTCCTCCTCATGGATCATTTCTGTTACATTCCATATGAAGAACTCTATGTTTTTTCCTATATCATCTGCCAATGGGGGTACTCAGTCCAATACCTATGCCTTGAAACCCTGGATCTTATTTATTGTGCCAACTCTCAATGAGTTAATCTGATTCCACTTCCAGTATATGTCATGCTGAAAACTAAAGAACTTTAACAAATGAACATTATTAATACATCATAAATAGAAAATAATAAAGGTAATGGTTTGTTTTTCTTCATTTCAGTGTCTTATGTAAATCCCTTCTTTTCTGTCATTGCAGCAGCTTCATCAAGGAAGGAAGAATGGATAAATCAGGTGTGTACATTACAAGTTTGTTTGTTATTTTTAGTAATAGCATGTTTCCATAGACATATGATTTGTAATGTTTTAGAGAATTATAAAAAAATGTACAAATCCTTCTTTGACTTTAAATAAGTGTGGAGTACTTGCAGATAGCTTCAGCTACCCATCTTATTACCAGATTGTTTGTTGAGGACTGATGTCAAGTTTATTGGCTATGTAACTTAATTTTTAGATTTTCAATATGGGCAATTGTTACTTTACTACTGATTAGGATTTTTTTATAACAGTAAGAGTAGATTTGCTTATATATAGAAGTGCTATAAGGTTAATTGTCAATTTCTTATCAGTAAAAACCTCCATTATCATCGTAATTTATTGGCTGGCTAACAGAAAGGTCTTTAGTAGTGAAAAATATTAAATATTGTTATGCTTATTTTGTTGACTATTAGGAACTTATATGAAACTGATGGTTATTTTGTTCATTAACTTTTTTAATCAAAATGCTACCATAAAACTATACCTACAATAACTTTAAATGTAGGAAGTATATCTTCATAAAATTTGCCAAGCTTGTAGTAAAAGTTAACTCTTTTGTACAAAAAATATTTGTTTAACTAAGTATTTTTTTTAAAGATTTATCTTTGAATTTTTGGAGTAACAACCTGACTCTACCTTTGACTAGTTTGATTACAAGATGGTTTCATGTTAAGGTTAAAAACTACTATTTTCTTCATGTTACAGTTTTCAGATTTCATTTGCATAACCTTTAAAATTTCCTAAATGAGTGTAACAAAGATTTTAAAAAATAAAACTCAATATTTTATCAGTTATTTACTATAACCTAACTCTGTACAGGTTTGACCCATTTTACTAACCTTGTAACAAACAAATGAAGTACAAGATAAATATAAGCTACAATTTTTCTTTCTAGATTAACTGCAGATTGAAACAGAAAATAAGTTATTTATTCTAAACAGCCATAGACTTGTATTCAGACTTATTGTTTTGATGATAATACTATTTGAATTATGGAAGGATGCATAACAAAGCTATAAACACCTGATAAACAAATAACTAAAGCTAGAATAAAACAAAATACTGAATTATGTAACACATGCAGTTTACATTTATACTTTTCTGAAAAATTGTTTCATATGTGTTTTCTTGTCTAACCTAACAATATTTCGAGTTTTACATTGTACTCAATTTTATAACAATAAATAAGGAATACACATAGAAAAACAAATCATTTTGTACTTACTTGTGAATCTTGTACTTTATTATAATTCGTCTTGATAAATATACACACTGTTGTCAGTTCTTTACTGACATTACTGAATTAAATTTATAACATAAAACAATAACATGAACAATAATATAATATCCTAAAATTAATATAATTTAAATGGCTTTCTAACTAAGCTATAAGTGCATTAAAATATATCCCTTGGTCGAGAGGTAATGTTAGTTATAAACAATGCTTTACAAGATATCATAGAGAGTTATGGATATTTTTAAAAACTAGAATGTGATTGGAGGATGCATCATATGAGTTAGGCTTTCTGGTGTATGTTTCTGTAATGATTTAATAAAGGAAAAAGAAATAGATACACATTTTAAACATAAGATATATATGATGACTTAGCTCTGTCTTTCTTAATTCACAAAAGTGTTAAAGAAAACATCTTCCCTGATAAATCAGTTTAGCCTATAGTTAGTTTTAAATATAATAAACCTATAGGCTCTTTTATTTTTAGCTACAAAAATTTCATTGAAAAATTTGGTCAAACAGTAACTGATAAATTGCTCTATAACTGCTTAAAGCGAAAAAAAATCATATCATCAAACATTTCAATTACCCATGCCTAATCACGGATGCTTTACCATCTACGAGTTTAGCCAACTAAATATTCAAAGGTTAAATTATGTACAAATATTGGAGGAAGTAAAAATCCAACATGTCGTTAAAGATGGTGAGAAACAAAACCAGAATTATAGAGTAGATGGTTTCTGCATGGAACAAAACATGATATACCGTGGCTGTAATAAATGTCATGACAATGACACAAAGAATGTAGTTCTAAATAGACCCATGTGGTTTATTAGAAATTGTACTTTTGAAAAACAGAAACAACTCAAAACTCTAGTATACAAGGTAATAACAATATGAGAGTATATGTTTTAGCAAGTGAAATCTAATTATCCAAATTAAATGAATTTCTTTATGGACCACACAGTAGTTTCATGACCGGCATAGCCAAGTGGGTTAAGGCGTTCGGCTCTTCCTCTGAGGGTGGCAGGTTCGAATCCTCATCGCACCAAATATGTTGTCTTTTTCACCCGTGGGGGCGTTATAATGTGATGGACAATCCCATTATTCGTTGGTAAAAGAGTAGCCCAAGAGTAGAAGACTAGCTGCCTTCCCTCTAGTCTTACACTGCTAAATTAGCGCAGATAGCCATGGAGTAGCTTTGCATTAAATTAGGAAAAAAAACAAACAAAAAACAAACCCGCCTTAATATACGAGATGTCTTTTTATGGAGAGAATGTCCAGTGACAAGAATTGTATAAAATAAATAGTGGAACAGGAAAACAATTTTGATATCAAGGAATTGATATAAGATATGACAAATACTTGTGAGGATATACACTCATTGCCTTTAATCTTATGCTCTATCTGTGTGTTGGAGATTCTCACTTTCACCTGGAAATTTACGAAAAGAAATACGGTTTCATTGTGCTTTACCCAATACCATAAATATTCCAGCGTTTGAAGGATTTCAGTCAATTTTAGAAATCGATGAGCCTAGAAATATTTCACCTGGCATCTAAAATGCTATGTACTCATTGAAATTTATGCACAAGAAAAAAACGTTTGGAGGTATACTTACCAGTGATTAATCTGACCATGCAGAAAAAAAGTTATTCACTGTCAACCTGGATCCATCATAAACGTAGTAATCATTGGTTCTATGTTTACTTTGACTGTAATAAAAAAGGATCCATTAGGATTATCTCCACATAATACAAAAATAAAAAAATTCGCCAAAAGGAACAGTTGAATGTGTATTTACAACTAAGATGTATTGTAAGGGCCTTAATATTCAGAGTGTGCACAATACTGTATATATTATAATCATTATCGTGGTCGACGTGTGCAAAAAACTTGCATTTTTTCAAAGCGCTCAAATAGATCAAACTTTACACAATTCTACAGGACTGGTTCCTGCTTGACAAGAAAGAACTGAATGCCCTGAATGTGGTCTTTTGCCCAATGGTACATATCAGAGACACTTAAAATATGATTATTTATAGGCAATTGAAGGCTTATATGAGCCACCAGCCTTTTTACTGTACCCCCAACTCCATTGCATGGACTTTTTCCATGACTGGTGGCAAAAAAATGCCATTCAGCGGACAACTGATAGTATTCAAAATGGTAGCATAGATTTGCAAGATTTTTAAACTTCTTGTATTGCGAAGCTGCACCATCACTGAAATATATGGTCTTTTCTGTGTTTTGATATTTCTGTTTAACATGGCTTAGTACTGTGGTAATGAAAGCATGAACAGCTACTGTGTCATGTTTCAGACAATCTCACAGAACACACATGCTAACAACATTGATATCTTCTGAATTTGATTCTATGAAGTACATTACAAAAGGGTGTAGTGTTGCCTGAGAATTATCCCAGTGGTGCCCCTGAACAGCATCCTGAACTATAAAGCTATAGTTTTCAGCATAGTCTAATAACATTATAGCTGTGTTAGGACTGAGGCCATTTTTCATTGAATCTAAAGCTTTGGATTGACACTTAGCAATGAAGTGATGTTGAGTGAGATTGTTACAGGATTCATATACAATGTTCAAAAAATCTTCAGCAGTTGCTTCAAGGGACACAAGAGTTGTCCTATCTGTATGGACCCATTGCTTATAAGAAATAGGATCATTCAGACTGCATTCATTTGCATTCAACTGCTCAGCCAGGTAATCATACAGACACTTTTTTACCTGGACATCCATTGCAAGCATGCAACATGCATTTACTGTTTTCTATATTGCATACAATCTTTGTTAAAGCATCATGACAAGTAACATCAAAGGGAAAGGCAGCTAAAAGGAGTTTACTGTTCTGGTGGTATTGGCACACACACACAGAATGAGTCCCTTTGGACCCTACTGGGACAACCCATTTTGGCCTCAACTCGCAAAATTTTGAAAAGCCAACTTTATCTGTGTTTCTTTCCTAAACTCAGCACACAACTCATTTAAATTAACTAAAAGTAATCTTTTATGTTTTTGAATCTTTGGTTCTAATCGAAACATCTATTGGATAGTGACCATGGTTTCACTAAGGAAATTTTCCTTTTGTAAGTCTTTTGGCATTCTTTGAAAATATTACTGGTTGTATAGATGAGGGTAAGGTGTATCTGGATTTTTCAGAAAGCATTTGACAAAATGCCACATAAAAGGCTTTTGAAGAAACTTATCTCTATAAGCATGGGGAGTGAGTTAACTAATTGGATAGAAAAGTGACTAGATGGAAGAGAGAAGAGGTTTGTTACAAATGGACTTCAGTCAAACTGGATCACTGACATGTATGAAGGAATGGTCAATAAATTACTTAAATTTGCTGATGATATCACGTTCTTGGGTGTTGCTGGCTGTGGAGAGGATGTTGCTGCTACACAAATGGATTTAGATCATTTAGTTAGTTGATCAAATAAATGGCAGATAGGTTTTAATTATGATAAATGCAAAATGTTGCATGTGGGTTATAATAATTTGAATTATGACTTGAGTGGGAATAACCTTATCAGTGTTATAAAAGAAAATAGTTTTGATGTAATGATTGATCAATTTCTAAGTGTACTGTTACAAGTGGTAGGGCAGATAGTATTTTAGGTTGTATCTACAGGAATATTGAATTCAAGTCTAAAGAGGCCATAACTTCATTGAACATGTCACTGGTTGGGTCAGATTTGGAATATTGTATTCAGTCTTGTGGTAATTACCTTAGGGAAGGCATTGAATTGTTGGAAAGGGTTCAGAGAAGGGTTACCAGAACGGTACCTGGGAAGGAGGAGTTGCCATATGAGGCTGATATCTTTCAAATTGTTTTCTCTTGATAAAGGAAGAGCTAGGGGGGAACAGATTGGCCACACATAAGATTGTAGAGGAAGTTGATATAGTGTTGATGCATCATTCTTTTTCATATTTAACAAGGAAAATAGCAGGACCAGGGACATAAATATAAATTTTGGCAGGGTAGGAGCCATCTTAAGGTAAGACAATTTCAATTTTCCAAGAGCTTGGTTGGCCTTTGAATGTTGTAGAGGAGTAAATTTAAGTGAGTTTTAAAAAAGCTTCATTAGTATATGAATGATAAGAGCCAGCTTTAAATATTTTAATTTATTTTAGGTTACCTGTTGTTCCTAAACGTTTTGTTAATAGACGTGTCATTTTGTGTAGATCAAATAACAAAATCTTTATTGTGAGAAAAGCAATGAATTGTTAAAAAAGAAAAGTGTCCAGATTTTTTTTTATTATAACCATGGTACAGAAAATTATTAATCACTTGATGTATAATTAGAGTCAAGCAGTAAGTTTTAATTATTGTATGATATCATGCTTTTTTAGGACGATTTAAATGATCAGAAAATGTAACTAACTAATAAATTAGTGAGTTAAACTGAGTGTATTAATTATGTTTATGCTGATAAAATTTTTGGTGGACCAACTTTGTGGAACTATGGTGTCGTTGACACTTGTCATGGCGCCCTAGGAACGAGCCTTCTGATGATAAATTTTAGAACTATGCTGTTATCGTCTTTGAAAACAAAATTCCTTTTTCACTTGAGACCGACACATGTGTAGCGTCATCTAACGGCCTGTTTCACAAGAACTGGTGTAACTATACACCTATTGTTATTTTTGTAACTATTACACAAAATTATATTTTGTATTGTAAAAACTTTTAAAAAATTATTGAAATAAACACTATTATTTGATGAAAAACAGTAACTTAGAATTTATAATTGTTACTATAAATTGAGTACAAAGTTTCTGTATACAATGTTCTATATAACCATCTTTTAGAATGATGATGAAATTTACATATGGGGAAATATCTTTATTATAATTCCCCGCTGGTGTGTGTGTGTTTTCTTATAGCAAAGCCACATCGGACTATCTGCTGAGTTTCTCGAGGGGAATCGAACCCTTGATTTTAGCGGTGTAAT
The DNA here is from genome assembly GCF_004210375.1 of Tachypleus tridentatus. Taxonomy (NCBI): domain Eukaryota; kingdom Metazoa; phylum Arthropoda; class Merostomata; order Xiphosura; family Limulidae; genus Tachypleus; species Tachypleus tridentatus. The sequence goes on along the minus strand of NC_134832.1, from coordinate 86,287,398 downwards.
TTCATAGATTAACCGCTGTCCCAGAAGAACACACACACATACACACTCTTTCTTATAATCTGTTCAGTCTTTGTCGGTTTTTGTTTGCTTATTTTGTTCCTAACGGTATATTCTGTTTAAAGTACTGCTACTCATTACTGTTAAATATCATACAGTCCAAATCCCATCTCTCTGGCCATAACGCGCATGCGTTTTCCGTGACTGAAACTTAACTATTCAGGTCTCTCAAATAATAACATAGACCTACAACAATTTCAATGACGCGTGCAGTCTTTCTTCAGATAGGTTGGTCAAGTCGATAAAACAGTTCGCTTTCGTCCTGTTGCATTTTATATTGGGAAGAACAAAAATAGAATTATAGACGATAAGTGGTAAGGTGTGTTATTATTTGTCATTTCTTGAAGTTCGCGCAAAGCTACTCAAGGGCTATCTGCGCTAGCCGTCCCTAATTTAGCAGTGTAAGACTAGAGGAAAGGTAGTTAGTCATCACCACCCACCGCCAGCTCTTTTACCAACGAATAGTGCGACTGACCGTCACGTTAAAACGCCCCCACGGCTGTAAGGGCAAGCATGTTTAGTGTGACGGAGATTCGAACCCGCGACCCTCGGATTACAAGTCGAGTGCCTTCACCACCTGGCCGTGCTGGGTCTTATGATGTTAGAAAAAACACGTAGGTTTAAGAAGTCTTGATAGAAATGAAATCAAAACCCTACAATCTTATAAGAGAGACTGATTGCTAATTTAAATACTGTATTCTCAAGATGGCTGGTATGAATATTAAAACTAATTAAAATAAAGTACAGAACAACGTTTCGACCTTTTTTGGTCATCTTCAGGTTGACAAAGAGAGCTTGCAACTGACCGTTGCCGGGCACATGTCTTAGGGATGAGGGTGTAAACTGGTACGGGATTCTAGGGGGCGTTGCAGTCAGATATTATTATTATTTATTAATATAGGTATAAAGGTGTTCCTTTATATTGGTTAAATTTTGCTTTTAGTTCTTGTATAAGTAGGGCCTCTTTGAGTTTGCGTTTGTTTATATTTGTTTCCCTACTTAGTATCTGGAAGTTTTATATGGTTATGCTGTGTTTATTTGATTTGCAGTGTTTAGAAATGTTTTTTTTTTTTTTTGTTCTTTGAATCTGGTTTCCATTTTTCTGCTTGTTTCTCCAATATGGAAATAATGGCAGTTGTTACATTATGTTTTTCAATGTAGTTTTTACATTGTATTGACTTTAGTTTTATATCTGGTTTTTGAATAAATTTGGCATTTATTGGAATGTTGTGTTTTGTTAGAAGTTTTTTTTCCAACTCTTGGTTATGTTTTCGCTGATGTCGGGAATATGCGATATGCGGCAGTGTAAGGTTTTGTAGTTTGTTGTAACTTGGGATTTATTACGATTTGTTTATTGTTGGTTGTGTTGTTGATTTAGTGCGTGTGTGTGTAATTTTTTTAACGATTTTCGAAGGAAATTTGTTGATGTTGATGAAGTGCTGTTTTATTTTGTTTATTTCATCGTGAATTTTATCGGGTGAGCATAGTTTTGTGACTGTGTTTATTTGGTTTCTTAATGTGTTGAGTTTTTGTTTTGTTTCATGTGCTGAATCACAGGTGTATTTTATCACAGGAATACACAGAGATATACAGTTGTTCTGTATCACGAGAGTAATAGACATACATGTGTCATTATTTGCTATAAAAACGTCTCTCTTCTTGAATACGAACTGTTTTAATATATTCAGTAGTTTAATTAAAAAATTTGTTTTTCTGTTTTTAGAACAACATACACACATGATGTCCTAAGGAAGAAACGTGTATGAAATATAAACTCAGAAGATTTGTATTTATGTGTCACGAGGTGAAAATTTTCAGACATACCATCCATTACTTCTTCAGGAAAAACGTTCTTTCTAAAATGAAGTTTCATTCGTTAGGTTAACAACGATCAAAATGAATAAAGGTGTTTTCACTCAAAGTTTATCAACTTGGTTTACTATACTTTCATTATGGTACTCTTTGGTTCATCCAACGATGGCGTCAGTAGATAATTCAACTGAATGTAAAAAAAGGTTTAATATTACCTCTGTGGCTACCCAGCGAAAATGTAAGCACTGGGGATGTAGTAGCAACAGAAAGTGTGTATCTTTTAGGCCTAGCTTATATGTTTATGGGTGTATCGATAATAACTAGCAGTTTTATAACGTCAATTGAAGAATTGTCTCCAAAGAAAAGAAGGTTGTTATTAAGAAAACGAATGGTTATAAGCAAACCATTAGTGCTAGAATTTGGAACAAAACCATTTCCAACCTAACTCTCATGGCTTTGGGTTCTTCCGCATCAGAAATGTTTCTTTCTATCATTGAAGTTTACGGTCAGAACTTTGAAGCAGGGGAACTTGGCCCTGGAACCATAGTTGGCAGTGCAGCCTTTAATATGTTTCTAATCATCACTATTTGTGTCTTTTCTATTCCCGAAGGCGAATGTAGAAAAATCAAACATTTGAGAGTGTTTATTGTTACAATAACATGGAGTGTTTTTGCATACATCTGGCTCTATTTCATCTTGACTTGGTCGTCCTATGAAATCATCGAGGTGTGGGAAGGTGTGGTAACGTTTTTTGTTCTTCCCTGCTACTGTTCTAACAGCTTATATCGCTGACCGACGTCTGCTTGTTTACATGTGTCTTAAGGGTCGATAAACACGGGATAATGGTGGAGAATGAAGGAGAAGACCTTGAGACGGGGGTGTCAAAATTAACCACACAGCTGATGATGATATTAAGATGGTTGATGAAGAGGGGAACGACAATCTTCGAGAATTTGAAGAACATCGAAAGGAGTATATTGATATTCTTAGAGAACTTCGTCACAAAAATCTTGACTGACCGATGGAAGATTTGGAGTTGATGGTCCACGAAGAAATCCTTAATGGAGGTCTAAAGAGCAGGGCCTACTACCGTCTGCAGGCCATAAGGAAATTGACTGGGGCGAGAAATTTTGTGAAACGGAAATTTGAAAGACAAGAAGTGAAGAAGAAGGAGGAGGTTATTATCGTTCATTAATATATTTTTTTTATTACTTATTATGTCTCCCAGTAGATTAGCGGTAAATCTGAAGGCTTGTGACCCTAATCACTAGGTTTCGATAGACGTAGTGGGCGCAGCACACATAGACTATTGTGTAGCTTTGCGCTTAACAAACAAAAAATTACTGATAATTTCTTAATTGACTTAAATACGGTTAATAATCGTTACTTTAGAATAAACTTTAGTGATATTAAAATTTAAGCAGCTAATTAGCATATGATAACTTATTAACAGACATGAATTTGCGAATTAATTTATTTTCCAAAAGGTCTGAGTATTATTGTTTTTCCATTAATTGAAATTAAAATAATTATATTAATAAAAATAAAACTAATCCTTTATATACCAAAACATTGGCTCTGTTAGTTAGAAAAAACAAGTTATGTATTAAAATATGCATACGTGTTTTTCTTATTAACCCACATCAGGTTATCTGCTGTGTGTACTATGTGAATTCAAACCGCTGACTTTACCATTGCAAATACTTAAACCTAATACTGTCTTACTGGTGAACTATATAATAATCATGTAGTTAAACTGATTTATCAAAATAAGATGTATGATATAAAAAAGTAAAAATTATTGATAAGCAATGCATGCAAAAATATATAACAATATAAAATAAAGAAATTTGTAAATGTATAGAAAGGCAAGAAATATCATAATATTTATTTTCTTTCAATTATAATACTACCAGAAGAAACTAACGATGTCACTACGTGCAAAAGAAAGTTTTTATTAAATAACAATGACAAAATTCATCCCATTCTGTTCCTGCATGCCAGAATTCTGTCTGGCATTTAATAATAAATTATTATAACTGAGATAAGCTTTAGTTACCAACAGTGAATCTTTATTCTCATCGTTATAACTGAAATAAGCTTTAGTTACCAACAGTGTATTAATACTCATCGCTTTAGTCACCAACAGTGAGTTATAACTGCTTTTTACCAACAGTGTATCCTTAATACTTATCGTTATAACTGAGATAAGCTTTTGTTATCAACAGTGTATCCTTAATTCTCATTGTTATAACTGAGATAAGCTTTAGTTACCAACAGTGCATCTTTAATACTCATCGTTATTATTGAGATAAGCTTTAGTTAACAACAGTGAATATTTACTTCTCATCGTTATAACTGATGTAAGCTTTAGTTAACAACAGTGAATCTTTACTTCTCATCGTTATAACTGATGTAAGCTTTAGTTGCCAACAGTGTATCCTTAATACTCATCGTTATAACTGAGATAAGCTTTAGTCACCAACAGTGTATCCTTAATTCTCATTGTTATAACTGAGATAAGCTTTAGTTACCAACAGTGTATCCTTAATACTCATCGTTATAACTGAGATAAGCTTTAGTCACCAACAGTGAATCTTTACTTCTCATCGTTATAACTGATGTAAGCTTTAGTTGCCAACAGTGTATCCTTAATACTCATCGTTATAACTGAGATAAGCTTTAGTCACCAACAGTGCATCTTTAATTCTCATCGTTATAACTGAAATAAGCTTTATTTACCAACAGTGTATCCTTAATACTTATCGTTATAATTGGGATAAGCTTTAGTTACCAACAGTGCATCTTTAATTCTCATTGTTATAACTAAGATAAGCTTTAGTTACCAACAGTGTATCCTTAATACTTATCGTTATAATTGGGATAAGCTTTAGTTACCAACAGTGCATCTTTAATTCTCATTGTTATAACTAAGATAAGCTTTAGTTACCAACAGTGTATCCTTAAAACTCATCGTTATAACTGAGATAAGCTTTTGTTATCAACAGTGTATCCTTAATTCTCATTGTTATAACTGAGATAAGCTTTAGTTACCAACAGTGCATCTTTAATACTCATCGTATAAAAAATGTTATTATTGAGATAAGCTTTAGTTAACAACAGTGAATCTTTACTTCTCATCGTTATAACTGATGTAAGCTTTAGTTGCCAACAGTGTATCCTTAATACTCATCGTTATAACTGAGATAAGCTTTAGTCACCAACAGTGCATCTTTAATTCTCATCGTTATAACTGAAATAAGCTTTATTTACCAACAGTGTATCCTTAATACTTATCGTTATAATTGGGATAAGCTTTAGTTACCAACAGTGCATCTTTAATTCTCATTGTTATAACTAAGATAAGCTTTAGTTACCAACAGTGTATCCTTAAAACTCATCGTTATAACTGAGATAAGCTTTTGTTATCAACAGTGTATCCTTAATTCTCATTGTTATAACTGAGATAAGCTTTATTTACCAACAGTGTATCCTTAATACTTATCGTTATAATTGGGATAAGCTTTAGTTACCAACAGTGCATCTTTAATTCTCATTGTTATAACTAAGATAAGCTTTAGTTACCAACAGTGTATCCTTAAAACTCATCGTTATAACTGAGATAAGCTTTTGTTATCAACAGTGTATCCTTAATTCTCATTGTTATAACTGAGATAAGCTTTATTTACCAACAGTATATCTTTAGTTCTTATTGTTATAACTGAGATAAGCTTTAGTTACCAACACTACATCTTTATATTGTACAGTTATATTGTAATGGTTCTTAAAAATAGAAAATCAGTTATATTGATGAATTTTCTGAGAAATTTATCCACACACAATTCTTGTCATTTGTTTACATTTATCTGATATTACAAATAATTGTTTGCACAAACAAATAAAATTAAAGATCTGTCCATTTACAAAAGTAATAACGTATAAGTAGAAAATTGTCGAGTGATGTTTCTGTTTTGTGCTTTAAAATGTTTTTGAATATATTGTTTCTTGTGGACTTTTTAGTTTTCTTAAAGGTACAAATATGATTATTAATTTTTTAGAAATGTATATTCTCCAAATAACCTGGCTTTCTTAGTTAGGTTTGGTCTGGTTGAAAATTGGAAAAACAATTGTCCAAATGCTATTGTAAAAAAGAAAAAAACAAAAATTTCTGTCTGGTCGACTTACAGGTGTGTGCAGCAAACGAACTAATGACAATCTATTGATGCCACTGATACAGTTAGTTTAATTTATTAGAAACTAGACTGGAGCTGAATTTGTACATAGTGGTGTAGCAGCTTCTTTGTACCCTGAAATATCGTGATAAATTCGTATAGTCTGGGATTCAGCGTGAAAAATAAGGTAAACGTTTCCAACGACTTACATATTTTTGTTTTGCGTGCTTTAAGATGGTTTAATTCTTCTGAATGGTGTTTACTTAGTCTATATTCTTATGAAACTTATTTTTGAGAAGTTAACTTATAAATTATTAGCGAGAGAGGGGGCAGTATTTCACATGTGAATTTACAATACTTTGAAAACAGGGGGCTGCACAAAAGTTACTTGAAAAGAGCCTAAACATGTTTTTCTCTTAATTTCGGTCAAAGTTATAAAAGAAATAATTGTAAAGAATTGTGATCAATTATGTAGGTTTTATTATTATTTTTTAAATTAATATAAAATAGAGTTCTAGTTCCCACATTTTGCACCATTGATATACTCGATTGCTGAAGTTTTGGATTTGTTAACAAAATTTGATATTATTATGATGTCAAAATCACATAAACACCAACCACAATCATGTAGTAAAGATGGCATCACTTTGGTAAATTTATAGATAATTTGACAGTATTACATAATATCGTAAGGGTATTTGATTCACATTAATTCAAATACCATATTAAGTAACGTTTATTTGATTACACAGTAAAGAACAACATAAGCAGTATTTCTATGTAGGAACCTTTAGGAATGGGAGGGTCCTTCTGTCCAGCGTTACCTCTGTATTTGGACTTATCTCATACTGTGTTGGTTTGTCTTCAAACCATTTCTTTTGACACAGCTATACTCACGAGTACATCATACGGGTTTGCATTAGCGTTAGGTTACTTTCTGAGCTGCCAGAATTGATACTAATCTATTATTGACCATATATCTGCAAAAATGGATTGGGTCTGAATACTTTGGGTTGAATTGATCACTGGAATTGCTTGCCAAAACTTGTGTCAACGTCCACAGGATAAGTCGTCTAAAGGCATCTTCTGTGGGACATAGGAACCTGAGATCATTGTGTTGTTTTGCAAGCAGATGAACAAGCAACAGCTCCAGGTTTCTTGAATATTTTCGTCTCTTATACAAGCACTTGAAAAGTAATGGACTTTTTCGCTAGCTTCTCCAATTTTAGTAAGGAAAGCTTCTTTATAAGAACAAAATCGTTTCAGACTTTTAAGGTTTTAGGGTCCATGCTTTTGCGTTATGAAATATAAAGCTCACAGTGTCATATTCTGGCAGAAAGTACACCTTTAATAGAATCCTTGTAAATATGTTGGTGTCACAGGCCAGGACTGAGCATACTAATGGTGTATAATATAGGGATGAGTCATTTTTATACATCAATAACTCCTTCATCCATGGACAAAACTATTACATCAGTATCACTACTGTGAATAACACCAGTGGTACAATATCACTGTTATAAAATTACATCACTTTGTTTCTTTTACACCATTTGTCCAACTTTATGATTAAAATCACGCATGAGCACTTTCTACTAACTTTTATATGCACTTCACTGCTTGCAACTTACAATCAACTTGTGCCATAAATACTCGCATACATCGTATTGCAGCTGATTTCTCAAGTTTTGCCAGAGTTGACAGAACAAACCAAGTAAACATCACTCAGAAAGGTAGAAGAGAAGAAGGAAGTCACAGTGGTTTTAAATGTGTAAGTGTTGCTTCATGGATCTTATTTGTTGTATCCAGCTTTCATGACTCTACAAATATCACAACAGCTAAGATTTGAATTCAACCTGCGTTTAAAGATAATTCTGCAGTTATCACTTCAAGGAAGATGTGTTGCATTTCTGTCCTGAAAGAACCAAGATGTGCATATAAAGTGTTGTCTCACTACTCGCCATTTATTTTCACATAGCAGGGGTCTTCTTCATGCTCTCTGTTTCTCGCCATCGGGATTGGTCATTTAAGACCAGGGAGAGTCAAGTGCATTTGACCTCTTCCTTCCTCCAACCTATATTATGAGTTCCTCAGTAATATATATTTCAAAACAGCTGGTATTGGTTGTGAACATTTTTATGTAGAGGAGCGAACAACGTGTCGACCTTCTTCGGTCATCGTCAGGTTCACAAAGAAAGAAAAAGGTAACTGACCGATAGCTGCCCACATGTTTGAAGGGGTTGTGTAATTGAGTGTAGGAATTAAAACACTCTTTTAATGTCAAGTCTAATCTTAATCAACTTAATCATAAAGACTTAATGGCCAGTTTCGATGTTATATCCCTCTTTACAGAAGTTCCAACCGCTGAAGCCTGCAAGATAGCCTTAAAAAATAAACGCAAAATTAAAGAGGCCTTACTTATACAACAACTCAAGCCCAAAATAAACCAATTCAAAGAAACACCTTTATACCTATATTAATAAATATAATCAAACATTTAAGCACGCCCTCTACATTCCTACATTCCATTACACAACTTCCTTCAAACATGTGGTAAGCCATCGGTCAGTTACCTCTTTCTTTCTTTGTGAACCTGACGATGACCGAAGAAGGTCGAAACATTGTTCGCTCTTCTACATAAAAATTTTCTCAACCCATACCAGCCGTTTTTAGATATATATTTTTCTCTACAAGTGGGTTTTCTCGTCATCACGAGTTCCTCAGTAATGTTGCTACAAGCTACTTACAAGAGGATCAGAGCTAATTTCGCGCAATTGCTCTGACCCCTTTCAAGACCATGTCCATGTAGGTAATTATGGTAATATTGATGCAAAAATTCACTATCGCTTCATAAGATTGTGTAATGTTTTATGCTTCACAAACAGTTCAAGGTGTATTCCAGCATTTCACATTAGATTCTAAGTTAAAATGAGATCACTTACATACATATCCTTTTAATGTTATCATAGTAAAACAACGTTAAATTAAGGTAGTGTGGTAATTTCGTGGCTTGTTATTATTTTCATTTCTTATATATATTCACAAGGGAGAGATGCTTAGGGCTAATATCATAATGTATGCAATATCTATCAAGTTCACGCAAGTCCTTTTTTTTCAATCTTCGCGAAATAATTTAGCGTATTGTGTAGGAGTCTTCGGATAATATTTTTATATTTACATATTTGTACACGAAGTAGAAAGTAGTAGATACTTTGTATGCTGTTGTGACTAATGTGTTCTGTAATTTTGTATTTGTTTGGGTGATACATCCTGGAGCTGCATATTCTATTACAGATTATATATATGATTTATATATGATTAATATGTTACAGTTGATGTTCCACTGCTTTTACCCGTTAGACTCATAACATAGTTCGTCTTGATATATTTTAACAGTGGATCCACGTTAATTTTTAATTATATGTAAGACCTAGGAATTTTACAAATGTAACAACCTGGAGAAATGTTTCGTTCGTATAGAGTTTTCTTGAGTCTTTTTTGTGCTTTGTTAATTTGGTAAATTGGTACGTTCATTTTAATTTAGTATTTCTGACAATATTCAGTTATTCTGTTTACTTGCGACTGTAGGTGTGTAGCAGCTTTAGATGGAGTAAGAGTACTTTTCCAGACTGTTACATCGTTGGAAATTGTGAGGAGCATCTGTGATTTGGACCCATCAAGGACATGTTAACATACATGACGAAGAGTATAGGACTAACTACCCTTCCCTGAGGGACACCTGTCTTTGGAGTAAATAGCTCAGACAAGGTTCCCTCAACATTAATTCTGTATTTTCTGTTTTCCAAAACGTTTGATAGCCAACGAATATTACGTGAGACCAATGTGCCAAACAAAATCGAAGGCTTTCTCGATATCGATAAAACACGTGACAATACATTCTTTTTTGTTAAAACTATCTACTATTTATCCAATTCATCTAGCTAAATTATTTGTTGTTTGTCTGGATTTTCTTAATCCATTTTTCATTTGAGGTAATCTGGATGTTATCTTCAGGAATGTGGAGAGCCTTTTACTGATTTGTTCTATAATTTTGCCTACACAGCTGGTCAGGCTGACTGGACTGTAACTATTCGTTTATTGGCTGGCTTTCCTCTTATATGGAACATTAACACATTTGCATGTTTCCAAGACACCACAATACAGTTACGACACAAAGTGTTCGTACCCCTGCGTCGTGAGTAGTTTTTTCCTCATAACGTAAAGAGTATCACGATTAAGATAATGAAAGTATAGTAATTATAAATGTTATACTAACACACATCTACGTAAATTTTTATATAAATTGAACGACAAATAAAGTGTTTATAAATAAATAACCAAACATAGGAGGGGCAGAAAATGTTCGTGCGTCTACTTTAATGGTCAGTTGTGTAACCTTTCAGGTGAATTACTTGGCGCAATCTCTCCTCATAGCCCTCCATAATCATTTGACAGTACTCGACTGGTATTTTCTTCCATTTTCTTTACAGAAGGCCTCCAACTCTTGCATGTTTTTTGGATGACGCTGATGCCAAACGTTTTCAATTGAGTTGAGATCGGGTGACTGCGATGGCCACTCCAGAACGCTTATATGGTTCCTCTGCAACCAGGATTGCATATATTTCGATGTGTGCTTAGGGTTATTGTCGTGCTGGAAGATCCAACGACACCCAAGCCGCAAGTTCCGAGCATCATTCTTGATATAAATGCCTAATGTATCAACGTACTCTTCTTTTTCATGATTCCGATGACGCGGTGAAGGCTGCCTACGACAGAAGAGCTGAAGGAACTCCATAGCATGATCGAGCCACCTCCGTGTTTAATTGTAGGGATGGTGTTCTTTGGAAGACTTCGTTCCCTCTTCTTACGGAAAATATAGCGAACATCATTGTGGCTGAAAAGCTCGATTTTAGTCTCGTCTGAACAACAAATACTCTTCTAATAGGTAAAGGGTTTATCTACATGCTTTCTTGCATACCTCAGTCGTGCTCAGGCTTTAAATATGGAGTTCTGCGAGGACGGCATGCTTTGAACCCAGAAGAGCGTAACATGTTCGTAACTGTAGAGGTGCTTACTTCAACCCCAGTTTCTGTATGTCATTATGTGTTAAACGAGGGTTGCTACTAACTTCTCTGAGAATCTTCTTCTTGGTTTTCTATGGAATTTTGGTGGGGCGTTCGGAACGAGGGAGGTTAGCAGTTGATCCTGTAAGCTTAAACTTGGCAATTATGCTTTAAACAGTAGATTTTGGCACATTAAGTTGTGTAGCAATACCAGAAAGAGACACAATATTTTACAATAATTCGGTTTGTTTTAATGATTGGACAGTTGTTTCCTGTTCGCTATGATGACCAAACAGATAATGACGGAGACAGCGCTAATTTGCCGGAAGTACATTTTTTGCTGGCTAAATTCCAATAACTATAAACCCAGTGTCTAGTTCTGGAATGGTATAATGTAGTTTATTCGTCAAACTAAACAAAGCTTTTACGGGAATATCAGTTTTTTCACACGTTCTGAACTGTACGAACACTTTCTGCTCCTCCTATTTTTGGTTGTTTGTTTATAAACAGTTTATTTGTCGTTTAATTTATATAAAAATTTATGTAGATGTGTGTTAGTATAATATTTGTATTAAATTATACTTTTATGAGCCTGATCGTGATACTTTTTAAGTTATGAGCAAAAAACTACTCGGAACGCAGAGGTACAAACACTTTCTGTCGTAACTGTATATCCTGAGTTTAGGGATAAGTTAAATATCGTCTGTAGACGTTCATCTAATCTCTGAGAGCATTTTTTGAGAAGTATAGCTTGTTTTAGAAGTTTGACTTCTGTTTGTATTTTATTTCTTAGTGTGTTTATTTGTGTCTTTGTTGTTTTGTTTCCATTTTCCATGTATTGTTTTTGTAGTTATATTTTGCCTTTGGTGAGATTTAGTAGTTTTGTATTTGTCACCAAGTATATTTTATTGTGTGTTTGTGTAACGGTATTGTTTGTCTCGCGACTTTTGTAAGGTACATTGTGATTGTTTGACAATACTTATTTATTTTAGATTGGTTCGAGGCAGTTTGATTTATAATGTTTTGTAACAATTTGTCTAATACAGTTTAATATTCTTGTTACTTTGCTTTTTTGTAGTTGGATTTGTCTGTTTGGTGGGGCACATTTTTAGGGGGTCAGATTGAAGAGACAATTTAAACTCTACAAAATTTTGGTTCATACTGTATGTTGTTTAGGTTACTTATAATCATACAGTGCCGGTATTTTAGGTCGCAACCTTTTAAAGGCTAGGGTTCACTTTTGACCTATCTTACCCTTTCCTTGTAGAGTTGTTTGTTTTTTAACTTCGCGCAAAGCTACACGAGGGCTATCTACGCTAGCCATCCTTAATTTAGCAGCGTAACACCAGAAAGAAGGTAACTAGTCATCACTACCCACTGCTAACTCTTAGAGTACTCTACTACCAACGAATAGTGGGATTAGCTTAACATTATAATGCCCTCATGGCTGAAAAGGCGAGCATGTTCAGTGTGACGAAGATTCCAACCCGCGACCCTCGGATTACGAGTCGAGTGCCTTAACCACCTGCCCACGCCGGGCCTTTATAGCTTCCAAGGATTATAGTATACTGATTAAGTGATCAACAATATTATAAAACTATTTCTCGGCATGATGATTTATAAACTTTAAGGCGACATTCACGAAAGCTCAACAATATTCGAAGATTTGCTAGTGTATTCGTGAAACATATTGTTGATTCTTATTCTCGAGAATCTTCTAGAAATTTAGAGAACAGGTGAGACTTGCGCAATACACATTCAACAATATACGTTAAATGCATTAAATTGAAGCAAACAAAGATATTGAAACAAAAGTATAACGGTAAATCTGTTACACCTCACTTTTGTGAGGATTACAAATTAGCGTTAAACAATCTTTAACAAAGATATTATATATATGTATATAAAAGAACGATTTGATAAACTACAGTCCAGTCCACACCATTTTTGAATAAGTAGCCAGTTCATGTTTTGGAAGTGCATATTTAAATTGTGAAGAGATCTGTGGATCCTTTCCTTGCTTATAGAAGCAACCGGTACTTCTTCAGATGAATCATATCCCTCACGTTCATCATCGTCACTCGCCAATGAATTGTCACCAGCTCCCCGAAGGTTCAAAAAAATATCTGAGACCAAAGTATAATATCGCCCTCTGAATATGTCTATGGTTTGTTTTTAGCTTAATTTCTAAGCTTGAGCTGCCCCCCCCCTCCTCAGTGGAACACTCAGATTACGAGTCGCACGCCTTAACCCACGTGGCCATGCCGGACCAATTATTTTGTCACAAATTAGTAAAAGTGTCGTTGCATAATAAACGTTTTATTGATAATGTAAATTGTTGTATAAAGTATAATTTTAATTATTGCACGATAACGCCATTTGTATGGCGACTTAAACATATATTCATGTTCTGTATTCTCAGATTGAGTAAGATATAATTCTTTTAGGACAGGAAATAACTAATTTATTATTGAAAACATTTAATCACTTGACTGAGTAAGTTTTAATTATAAATGATAAGGAAATTCAACGTCCTTTTTTTGAACTCAGCCTTTGTGAAACATGAGATAAAGTAACATGTGGAAGTTATTTTGTCAGAGACTAGCGAAAGTTTTAATTATTTTGTAATAAACCGTTTCATTGACGATGTGAGTTGTTGTATAAAGTCAAAGCAGTAAAAGTTTTAATTGTTATATGATATTGATTTTTATGACAATTTAATTAAGACATGTATTGTATGAGTTGTGGCTGCCTAGAAACACGTTCTCTACTTTATGGAAAGATGATTTAATTATTAATTGACTAATGAATTAGTTTTCACTGTCCTTTTCAGGATAATTTGATTATAAATGATTTAATGATATAGTTTTAAGCATCCTTTTTATGATGATTAATTACTTATCGGTATAATGAACGTGTATTGTATGAGTCACGACTGTTTCTCATGGCAGCCTAAAAATAGATTCCCTACTTTGTGATGTAATCATCCATCATGGCCACCTATTATGGCGGCATATCAACGCGATCCCAGCGACAAGTCTTCTAGTGACAACTTTTATAACTATGACCTCGTCATCTTTGATGACACTACACTACCCCTTTCCCCCATTCACTATGACAGCCAATAAGTGTGAGGTAACATCATTTTCTCGCGATACTCCCTTTCTTACTACTAACTACATAGAAATGATTATTTATATTACAAATATAAATCACAGACAGACGCACACGTGCGAACATCTTTTTAATGATGCAAGCTAGGGAAACCATATAGAAGAGAAGTGGTTTCTGGTATAACAACTTCTTTTATATATAAAAAAAGTAAATAATGCGTTCCAACAATGGCTTTTATGTTATGTTCTTTAGGAACAAAAGTATATAGATTATAGTTTCATGCTAAAACGAGTTAAGAGTACTTTGGCTGGTATAAAAATAATGATAATATATACTGTAACAATTTAGATCTTTTGAAATGTAATACACAAATATTTAGTTTACTTGAACTCTCTTTCCTCAACTTTACGGACATATGAGCATAGACTGGTTGATCAGATTTTAGAATCCGTAAAGTTTCAAATAATACAAACATTTTCTTACAGAAGTAGGTCGCACTTTACTTAAGACGAATGATTTTGTTCATTATCTTTCCTATAGATGTCAGTCAAGTATGATTAACTTAATGGTTTTCGTTGTCAATAAAATTGTTTAAACTCATTTTCTGATAAATGTTTATTTCTTTATAGTTGTATTTCATGATTATATTGAAAATATATACTTCTTTTAAGAAAAAAAAACATATTTCACATTAAAATTTGCTGCTCGTAGTTTTTTGTTTTTTTTAAACAAATCCCCTGAAATGATAAGATAGTGGTAACGTAATTTTTACACTGAATTAGTATATTGAAGAATTGTAGTTTCAGGCAAACTAGAATTTTTAAAAATTTAATCAATAAATTAAAATTTCCTTTTTTTTAAACTAGATTATTTAACTTGACCTCTCAACTTAATATATTATATTATTTGAATATTCAAGTTATTGATATATATAGAAAAATTTCCATATAAGGTCTAAGTAGAATAATCTGTTTTCAAAAAGAAATATCTATTCAATCATAATCCATTAACACTATTTTATTAAATAACTGAACTTACGTTTTAAAATATAGAATATAAGTACAGCTTTTCGCTGTTTTTATTCTTGTCGTTCTTCGTTACGAATATAATTGTCTTAAAGATTATAATTTTTGTGAGTAATATTTGAATTTAACATTTTTCACATTTCAGAAATGTAGGACATCAAAACGAAAAAATTGTCAGATGCAGTTTATAGAAAGAGAAAACAAAAATCAAAGCTATTGATTGTATCAGTAAAAAAGTATTTTAAAGTAGAAGTGGGTAACATAAAAATAACAAACATTAGTAATAGTGAAATAGATGATGGAAAACAGGAGTTGTATCTTAGGACGGCTGGTATGGGTATTAAACTCTCTAATAAAGCAAAGTACAATGTTTGAACCTTAGGTCATATTCAGGTTAACTTAAGATACATTTTCACTTCCAGTGAGTTTCTCATCATTACTAAAAACAGGAGATGTGTCCAGATAACAAAAACACTGGTAAAACCGCAAACATTACCAACAACGATAAAGAAAAACCTTCAAATGAAGAAAACAGTGGTGACGAATTACATACGGTGCAGCAATTAAGCATATGCTTCAAATCCACAAAAACATTTTTATTATATTCCAAGCATCTTTCATTCACAAAATTTTCATTCTAACTTCAATTCCTTTTAATGTTCCATAAACATTTTCCTGAAGCAACAGTGATCTCGACCACTATATACATTCGCATTTACTTCAGTTTTCCTCTAAAGTACCTTTAGCATTATTTTTATGTTTGACATACAAACAGGTGAGTTTTAATTCACTTCCTACTATCATGAAATCTTCATAAAATCATTAATCAAATTTTTTTAAATTCTACTTCGCTTTAAAGAATACAAAGTTCTAGAATATCGTGATTAATATAATATTAATATTCAAGATCAGTTAACAAATGTCCATGCTTATTCACAAGTGTGTTATTACGACTTCAATTTTCTTTTCTTTATATGTTATCTCACATCATTTCATATCTTTATTGTTTTTTTAGGTTCACATTGTTTTATCTATCAAATTTCTTTTGCCTTGTTAGATTATCAATCAATCATAGGAATAAGAGTTGAGAAATGAGTTGAACTTGCAAAACATTCCACAATCTTTAAATCAGGTAATTAAAAACGTGTTTTATTTTACACATTTTCAATAACTTTGAGAACCATTCGACACGAAACTACCTCTATTTAAAGAAAAAGTAACACACTGAGATTCTCAACAAACATATGGAGCTTGCACATCAGTTAATCTTCACGGTTACAACCAATTGAAATTGATAAAGGGAGTTACGCCACACTTTAAAACCTTAATACACTTTTATTTAAAGATTAATTCCAGTTGTAATTATGGTGAGTGAAAGTATATTGAATGGTGTTTAACAAGTTTTAAATAGATTAATACTTAGTATAAATGAAAATCCACACGATACTAACTTGAAATAACATTATTGTATTTTAAGAAAGTTAAATAAAAAGCAATCGTTTTGTAAAATAATAACTTTATTACTATGGTCTGTAGTTTATTTTCCTACTAAAGAGGTTGAATAACTATTATAAAATCAATTTTTTTATTGTATAAACCAAAAATCAAAAACCATAATAAAGCCACTTTAGGTTTGGCGTAAGTAAAACTGAAGCTTTAAACTCAGTTTTTACTCTGAAAAAAACAACAACATTCGAAACATTTTAATATAGTTTCGTACATGCGATATGAACCTGTCTAAGACGACGAAACGTAACAGTTATGTATAGTATAAGATGATTAGTAGGGCATTTAGTGTAGCACCGATACCTTCTAAGTTTATGATTTTTGAAATGAAAAAAATGTTTAGAAACTTATATTTTATTGTGTTCATAATTAAACGTGTAACATATTAATCTATCAAGAAATGTTTATTAATATTCAAAGAAAATAGTCAAATCTGAAAACACAGTTTATAATTAAGTTAAAAGAACCCATAACTAAAACTTTTGTTCAAAGTTTAATTGGAAGTAGAGCATGAACTTAAAAAATTGTAGGCCTTCTTGGAAGTAAGCTACATAACTAAACATGCCCACTTTTAATTACTTTATCTTAACTTATTTATTGTTATCTGTACGCAATGGTGAAACTACAAAAGATGGGATCCCCGCATAAAAAGTAATTGAGCCCCTATATTTATTCCTCTTGTTGGCAGTTCTCAAATTTATCACGCCCCTTTGGCCCCATTTTGGCTCGGATTCTCCCGAAATTGCGGAAGCATACTTATACACTGTACTCAAATCAAAATATATTGTAGTTAGATATATGTGGATTTATCATTGTTAAATTTTTACGTAGTAGCGATGTTGTACTAATGTAATTTAGTGGATGAAAATTTGTATTGGGCTCCTGCTTGGTTATGCATCGTAACAACGGAAATTATTTTGTTTAACTTGAGGAATCATAGGTTTTAGAACAGATACTTATCAGACCACAAATACCACTAAGTTGTTAAATAGTAAAGATTTTAAACTGAAAGCAGTCCTCGTATCTCCCAAAACTGTAAAAAAAAAAAGTAAACACAAATTCACTATTGTTTTATCTTGAAATCATTGTTATATTTATTATCTACAGTAAGCATCTAGTACGTTCTGTAATATTATCTGAACGTTATGAAAGTTTTTTTTCTTATTCTACAATTTTGCTTTCAAAGAAATAAACATCATTAGAAAGCATTTAACAACACTATCTCAGTCTGTAGGAAGGTGTACCAATATGGCGGACGCATGGTAAAGCCCGATCCATTCATTATACACAGATCCGTGATTCAGGCTTTATACAGTTCACATTTGGAATGTACGAGTACAGTGAAGTCACCTGTTGAAATTAGATTTTGTTTCTTCATTATGTTAGTATGCTCCTCAATATTTATTTTAAATATCCTACGTCTTCCTTGAGATGAATCTAAAAAAAAATATCACACAAAATTGCTAATTTTTTTGGTTACATTGCCCGTTGAAACTAAATATGTTTATTACCCAATTTTGATGAACGTACTTTATATAAAATTTTGTCGTCTTTAATCGTGTGAATTGATAGCTAATGAAACTCTTCCTGTTGCTTAAAACAGTGTGAAAAACACATTTTTTTATGAATCAAAGTAACTAAATTATGATAATTTTGGCATTTTCACTTTTCTTGTAAAAAAAAATGTACTTGTTCATTTTATTGAAGTCTTTTGATGTTATTTATTCAAATCTAACACGGTCTGGCATGGCCAGGAGGTTAGGGCGCTCCACTCGTAATCTCTCGCAGATTCGAATCCTTGCCACACCAAACATGCTTGCCCTATCAACCGTGATGACGTTATAAAGTGACGGTCAATCCCATTATTCGTTCATTAAAGAGTATCCCAAGAATTGGCGGTGGGTGATGATGACTAGTTGCTTTCCCTCTAGTCTTACAGTGCTAAATTAGGGACGGCTAGAGCAGACGACCCTCGTGTAGCTTTGCGCAAAATTAAAACAAACAAACAACAATTCCAACAAGTTTTTAACATTTTCCGATGAAGGACTATGAGATTTTGTTACATTTAAGAATAAGCAATAGCTGGCTGAAGTCCTACAGTTGAAACAGCCAAATAACACATAATATTTGTTTTCTTTACTTACATTCTACTGTTTTCTACCCTTCTTTAAAAAAAAAAAATCGCGTTATTCAGAACAAATAAAAATAAAGTATGTTACAATCACTTTCATCTCGTGATATATATCCTTCCACACACATATATAAACATAAAACATATTAACGTTCGATTGTTACCGGGTGTTCATTCTGTTTGTTATAATTTTTTCTGAACTGCCGATATTAGTAGTTTTCGCACCGTTATAACTATCATTTGGTTTGATGGTGGCGTCAGCAAATTTCTCTTCGGTTACAGGAGATTTCAGTGCTTCTCTAGCTGCACATTCACAAAACGAAAGCATTTGCGCATTACTGCTGTCCTCATCGTAGCCCCCCTGTCGGCTTTAATGATTTTTCTTCACTACTTTCGGTCGTCAAACTTTGTACTGTTTCTGTAGGTCCACAGGAATGTTTGTATCACCATCTACTTGCTCCTGCGTTTCTATTATCTTCTATGATTATCCTTAAATTTGTTTTCCTTCCTGTTTTTTTATCACTAGGTGTCACTTCTTTAGATTTGTTTCCAACACATTTCTTCTGTCTTTCTTTGTTGTCATTATTTTTCTTGATTTTTTTCGTTTCTTCGTTTGTTTGTTTTTTGAATTTCGCACAAAGCTACTCGAGGGCTATCTGTACTAGCCATCCCTAATTTAGCAGTGTAAGACTAGAGGGAAGGCAGCTAGTCATCATCATCACCCATTCAACTCTTGGGCTACTCTTTTACCAACGAATAGGGGGATTGACCGTCACATTATAACACCCCCACGGCTGAAAGGGCGAGCATGTTTGGCGCGACGGGGATGCGAACCCGCGACCCTCAGATTACGAGTCGCACGCCTTAACACGCTTGGCCATGCCGGGCCTTCGTTTCTTCCTCAGTGTCTCCTATCCGGTTTGTTTCTTCGGTTTTAGTGTCAGTTTCTTCCTACACAATATAATCAGTGGATAATTTAAAACGGTGGTAATGTGAAAGAGTAAACAATATGTGTGTTATTAACACAATATTGTGATAATAAGAACAGAATATGAATTTCAAAGAAATACCTTTCACTTGTGTTCATTTTGAAGGTCAGCATTTATATTTGCAAAATCAATTACATTTAAGACTGCCAATTGTTTTTTTTTTAAACAGTGGCACCTCGATAAGTCTGAATTCATACAACATTAGAAACGGGGTTTCGATACCCGTAGTGGACGCAGCACAGGCAATCCATCGTACAGCTTCGTACTTAGCTACAAACAAGCAAAACATTTACCCACAAAGAAACTGACGTCACTGCATGTATATCTACGATATATTATAATCATAATAATTCTTTTTGTGTAGTATCGTTGTCTGATAAATAACGTTTATCCAAATCCATCAATGTTCGCCAGTCATATTAACCTGCTCATATTTTGTAGAAAAATGCATATCTTTTTAACCTAGCTCGATATAAAGGTTGACAAACATTAATGCATAAGATTGACATAGATGTAGGCCTAGGTGTTTTTCCAATGAAAATCTAAATGGCAATAAATATGTATTTAAACTTACAGTTTTGAGGTACAAGTCATTTATAAGTGAATCTTACTAGTTTAGACATAATTTTTTTATTTTTAACTCTTGTTTATTATTAATCCTAGCCAAGATTTTAGAATTTCCTTATGAGTTTGTTACATTTATATAATGCATATCCCTCCAAGCTTAAATATGACGTCGTCTTTAAATTTGCATACTTGTATGCGTGTTTTAACCGTCTGGTGAGAGAATCTATATAACAAATGCATTTAAGACACTTACTGCGTTCGATGGTTTGTAAAGAAATATCCAATTTATTTATCCTAAATACAAATTTTAATATTAAACACAGATCTCAATTGTGGATATTTTCGATGTATTATTTTTCTTAACTGATTTCTAATATGTATCACCCGTTTCACAGAAAATGGTAAAAAAACAATATTTTTTTTCTGCTTTCGCTATTTTACACGTTGATGATTTTTGAAAAACCCTATTGTTTACATTATCTTCGGTAACTTTATTTATGACATTTGTTGGAAAAGCATATTTTAAATTAAAATTCCCTAATATTTTTTACCTCTTTATGGAAATATTCAAATTGGTTTTCTTCGTAATGAAAAACATTTGATTATAAAAGATATGTGGATGATATTTTATTATCTTCAAATAGGTCAAATATGTTAAAGTTTTTGTTTTGTTTTAACCAAGTCAACAGTAAATATATTATTATTAAATTTAATGTGAAACCCCGGCAAATAACACACTTCTTTTTTAGATTTACTTTTTTATAACAATAATAAAAATTTTGAAAATTAAATGTTTTACATAACTAACTTTTAGTGTTTTATATCCTTATATTTTATGAAAAACATGATAAGAATACCGAGAAATGAGCTAACTTAAATTATGAGAACTTTCGATTACTTTTTAATACCATTAATCACAATACTATACGAGGACTGTTTAAAAATATGCGGACTGTTTGAATTGCGCGGCTCCAGTTGGTTCCAGGGGAATCCGCTTGGTGTCGCTAGGTTCGCACAGATCAGCTGATTACGACGCCATTTCCCGATTGCAGATATCTTTATTTGTGTATTAGCTACGCGGTTTTAAGTGAAGTGCGATTTTTTCGTTTGCCGGATTTCAGAATGAATGACCTGAAGGAGCAACGACTTGCTGTAAAATTTTGTGTTAAACTTAGAAAATCTGCGACTGAAACTTTTGCTATGCTTAACACGGCTTACGGTGATGTTGCTATGAAGCGTACGGCATGTTTCAAGTGGCATGAACGTTTTAAGAATGGTCGACAGTCCATTGAAGATGATGAGCGTCCTGGACGTCCTTCCACGTCAACTGACGACCCAAACACGTCGACAAAATCAACACCCTGGGAGGTCCCTCACCACGTGCGGGGGGTAA
Organism: Tachypleus tridentatus; assembly: GCF_004210375.1. Classification (NCBI taxonomy): domain Eukaryota; kingdom Metazoa; phylum Arthropoda; class Merostomata; order Xiphosura; family Limulidae; genus Tachypleus; species Tachypleus tridentatus. The sequence goes on along the minus strand of NC_134832.1, from coordinate 86,265,569 downwards.
ATCGACGTCTGACTGTCAGTAGTCAACAATATCAACAGCAAATCGACGTCTGCTGAAGAGTGTGGGATATCAGTTGGATCTTGTTACGAGATTTTGACCGAAAATTTGAAGATGCACTGCGTTGCTGCGAAATTCAGTCCTCAGAACTTGTGAGTTTTTGGCCAAACACTCGATCACTGTTCTTCCCAACCCCCCTACTCACCTGACCTTGCTCCTTGCGATTTTTTCTTGTTCCCCAAACTCAAAAGACCCTTAAAAGGAAGAAGATTTGAGACGATTCCCGAGATTAAGGCAAATGCGACGAAGGAGCTGGAGGACATTACAAAAGAAGCGTACCAGGACTGTTTCAACAAGTGGAAACACCGTTGGGATAAGTGTGTGCGTTGGGGAGGAGAGTACTTTGAAGGGGTCCCAGATCTGTAACTTCTAAATGAAGTACATTTTGTTTTATGACGTCAGTCCGCGTATTTTTTGAACAGCCCTCGTATACATCTTAAAAGTCAAATCTTTCTTGACCTTTTGTGTGGTACAAGAACACAGCTGCGGAATTACAATCGGGTTGAGGCTACGTCCTGAACATTTCAGATACATATCCTGAAGATCCTGTGTGCTTTAAATCCCCAATTCATAGAAGCTTCCTTTTTCATGTTGATAAAAACACACAGTGCAAAAAGATTTTTGCTCATTTGTGCACAAACAGTTTTTACAATTATCCAAACTTAACATGAATATTGTTGTGACACCGCAAACATGTACTTCATTCTTAGGAATAAAATACTTTTGATTATTTCGATTAATTTAACCTGCATGGTACTAATGCGGAAGTCTGAAATAAAAAAGAACAATCAGCTGAAAACACCAAGAAAAACATTTATTTAATTTATCTAAACTAAAGTGCGAACAACAACGTTTTTAGTAATAGTTTGATGAAGGTGTTTTTTGTTAAATTTCGCGCAAAGCTACACGAGGGCTATCTGCGCTAGCAGTCCATAATTTAGCAGTGTAAAACTAGAGGGAAGGCAGCTAGTTATCACCCCCCGTCAACTCTTAAGTTACTCTTTACAAACGAATAATGGGTTTGACCGTGACACTTTAACGTTCCCACGGCTGAATAAACGAGCATGTTTGGTGCGACGAGGATTCGAGAACCCACGACCCTTCAGATTACGAGTCGAATGCCTTTACCCACCTGCCCATGCCAGGCCAAACTGGCGAGGGTGAGCAAGTTGTTAAGCTGGTTAAATACCTATCTTTTTTGGGTACAAATTTAATGAAATTTAATTATAATTTAGATAAATATATTTTAATTAACATTTCACTAAAATACATGGTAATATATTTTTGTAAGATATATTATAAATGTTTTAAGTTAAATGTTAGCTAGAGGGCGCATGGTGTTAAGGCTAAGTTTACAAACGTAATTTTAGAATACATAAAAACAAATCACGATCTAGTCAAGAATCTAATAACTTCAACAAATAACTGAGCAAGGGTACATCAGAACAAATTTGAGTAATCAGTGAATTCTTGGATAAGAAGTGAGCAAAGTGTATATGTGCGTAGCGAATAAAAGTGGAGAGAAATAAGTTTCTTGGTAATTTGATAACATACTTTTATTCTAACTGAGCGATTAACTCAGTCGACTACAAACAACGAATGCACGCGATTATTTTGATCGATAAACAAACATTATGATTGAATAGTTATATATACATGTTAATTCTCGCCTGTGCTATTATATAGGGATCATGCTGAAGAGTATTGTAAAAATTGTCTTTTTATTGGAGGAGAGAGGCTTAGTCTTTCATCAGAAGGAGCTGGTTTGCCTGGTAATGCTAATTATTTAGGAATAATCGAGCTGCTCGCTCATTACGCTCTACTTCTAAGGGCCTGTGCGGAGAGTTATAGGATCTTAGCGAGCAGTTTACAAGACCACTACTTGTCAAGCGAGTTCAGAACAAATTCATAGCATTGTATCCAACATGGATGCCACATTATTTTAGAAGAACGATTTGCAGCAAGTACTTTGGTATCATAGTAAATGCAACACCTGATTCATCTCATCATGTTCTGTATTTTAGAGGGTTTCAAGATTCACCTTTTCCTCGTACCATTTTGAACTCTTGGTTTGGACCGTTGCATCCACATTGACATCGAGATCATTCTCACAAGTACTGCACATACGTACTTTGTACTTACAAGCTAGTTTCTTTATTCATGTATTGATGTTGCTTTAGGCATACAAGATCAGTACACTTACTGAATGTCGGTAGTATACCAATATCTGTTTTACGGCTAGCGTTGTGGATCAAGTATTCACAACGGTTTCAGTTATCACTGGCTACTTGGCCAATCAGGTTTTGGTTATTGGTTGGCCAATAAACAAACAATCTGGTATAACTTGAAAAGTTTATTTCTGCAAAATCTTGGGTGCCTGATTTGTGTTAGCACTGTTAAACTTTACAAATAAATAATTTTGCAAGTAATAAGCGTTGGTGTCTCAATTGATTAACTTTATTTAATATACATATATATATATGCGCAAGAAGGTTCCATATATACACCCCAAAATCCATTAAGGTGTACGAAGTGAAAAAGCTGAAGTATTATATTTGAAGGGAAAAGAATATTATATTTATAATATTTAATATATCCACTCTGACGTTGGACAACAGTTTAATTATCAGTATTAGGCTAAAAAGTATATTTAATATGCTGCTGTGCCTGTTTTATAATAGCCCTGTTCTTATAGAACATACTTTCTGTTATTTTGATAAAGCCATAACATTAGCTTCAAATAGATATTGAAGTTTACAATTGCGTCTTTTTATGGTAACGCCACAGAGATATGGGAAAACAGCAAAACCCAGTTAAGTGTGATAAATAACTACACGTTTTGACTTTCGCCACCGGAGGTGGACGAAAGTTATGTTTTCATCTCTGTGCATGCGAGTTTGTTTATTCTTTTATCAGCAAGATTTCTACAAAATCCTGGGTATCTGGGACGTTGAAGCACTGCTAATAATCAAAAGTATTGTAAAGGCATATCAATTTATAGAACGTTAATTTGTTTATTTATTTTTTTAGCATTAAGTTTCATTCGCTGTTTGCGGGTCTTATTTATTAAAGCACTTTTTCTTTTCACTTAAAGTAATGATGTAAGTTTTTCTTTTCTTTTCACTTAAAATAATGTTACAGTATGAATAATATTAACTTTCATGGCACACTACGGAAAGTCATGTTATTCAATCATACTAACTCGGAACGTTATGTATATTAAAAACAGACGATGCCACAAGTGTAATTATCTAATTACATGTCATACATTAGTGAAGGTTCAATGAGGAAAAAAAAGAAGAAAAGATTTGCGTTTATTTTTGCCTCCCAGTAGCTCAGCGGTATGTCTGCGGACTTACAATGCTAAAATCCGGGTTTAGATACCCGTGGTGGGCAGAGCACAGATATCCTATCGTGTAGCTTTGTGCTTAATTCAAAAAACAACAACAGCGTTTATTTTTAAAAACAAAGTCAATGAGGTTGTATTTTTGTTTAATAAGAAACTGCATACTAAAATATATTTGTTTATTTGTTTTAGTCTTAAAGAACCCAATATTCTACTGTATTCTGCATTACGGGGAATTGATCCGGAAATTTTTTTTTTGTTTACTGGGGAACAGAAAAATATAAACAATATACTAACTTTTTGTGGGCTTTACTTTTCACAAGCTTTCTGCTTGCTCTTTTCTAGATCCATGATGAAAAAGTGTGCGAAGGAATCTGAAAAACAGATAGTTTTTAGTTATTTTATGTATATACGTAAATAACCAATCACTGACAGACAACAGTTTTGGAAAAAAAAGAACAAACAAAAATCAATGTTTAATTTGTGTGTGCGCATGTGTGTACATACATTTTACAGCTTTATGAAATATCCAAAGAATCTAAAATATTGTTTGCCTTGGATATTATTTTTAGTTTCAACTTATTGAGGGTTAATCACACTTTGTATAAACAATGTTTCTTTAAATCATCAACCACGCTCGTTCTACGCATCGTTACTCGGCACTGCAGTTTCGATTGCATTCAGTTCATTTTCTGCAAAAACGGCAAGGTTAATTATAGACTACACATCTTGATAAATATCTTATACATAATATGTGTTGCGTGCGGTCGCTGGCTTGTACAATTACGATTAATTAGTTTAAAACTACGAAAAGCCAATTGGAACTGCTCTGTTGGATTTAATACGTATGTAATGATATATGACTGTTGAAATTTCAGCTTATCCAAATTTAATCATGATGAAGATTTCGGTTTATTTCAAGGCGCTTTTGGAAGGCCTTGTATTTTTGGCCTTTGCATCTACTATCTGGCTAACAGTATGAAAGGTATCTCAGTCTTCATCACAATGGTATTTTGGATCAGAAAGTTGTCTCTCATAACCATAACAATTTTGCGGATGTTATAAAACGTTGCTACAGAGTAGTTGATGTATGGTTTTGGATTTTATTGCAATCTTAAAGTCTTCCGTGATGAAGGCTTCTGTTTCTGAAATACCTTTCTTCCATATATAATTTAATCATCTGGCTACACGATTAGCTTTCCTTGGTAAGGGCTTTGACATAAACCTTTACTCATATAAGTTTTCTCTCGGTATCATTGCAATATCGAAAGAATTGGAATTTGTCGTGTACTTTCATCAAATTAATCCAATTCACAACATTAAAGTTGTTCAATAATTTAATAATATAAAGGTGTCTCAACAATTACTGTCTGTATTATCACAGCAAGTCTAAGAGTTTTAATATTAAGAGAAAGGTATCGTTGACACTGGACATAGCACATGTTACTCGAGTGTAACGTTGCACACCCTTCTTTACTTTCCCTTCTTATAATAAGTGTTGCAGATTAACATGCTGGTTTAACAGTTATTTCGAATAATGATCATGTTAATTCAGCAAGCTACTAACTACAAATACAAGGTGTTATAATTGATATCACGGTGTTAAAAACTACTTACCCCAGATCTCTTGTGTTATGACATAAATAGAAGCTGATGAAAAAATATATTTCATTGACTTAATCCACTTCATGTCGTAAAAGATTGTTTGTTTGGAATTTCGCGCCAAGCTACACGAGGGCTATCTGCGCTAGTCGTCCCTAATTTAGCAGTAATGTAATCCGTGGGTTCGAATTCCCGTCACACCAAACATACTTGCCCTTTCAGCCGTGGGACGTCATAATGTGAATCCCATTATTTGTTGGTACAAAAGTAGCCTAAGATTTGGCGGTTGGTGGTGATTACTAGCTGGCTTCTTTCTAGTCTTACACTGCTAATTTAGGGACGACTGGCGCAGGTAGCCCTAGTGTAGCTTTACTCGATATAAAAAAACAAACAAACTGGTGTACTAAGGAATAATAAAAAATCAATTAAAAAAAAGAACCACTACCTTAAATAAAGGAACGACTAATTACAGAAACAAATATACCTTAATTCATATTCTGGCTTTCTCTGAAAATAAAATAATACAATAGAAATAATTGGTTGCAAATTTCTTCTCAAGAAAAACTTGTTAATATGTCGGCGATCGTTACCATGTGACTTGTTGATTTGCGTATTGAAACTCATTTTAATATGACGCACTACCCCTGCGTACGTATCTGTAATATTATAGAAAAACAATGTCTGTTAAACGAAAACGTAAACTACAAAAGATGACAGAAATGTTAAGCAAGTTATTCTTAGGGACGTTTATTAAAACAGGTTACTTTACTTCTTTAAATAACGTTTCCGATTTTGCACAGCGCGAATTTACTTGTCCAGCAAAGGAGACGTAAGTATTCAAAACTGAGCTTGAAGTAAAAACAAAACAAAAAAAACTTATGAACTCATAGAGGTTTGTACATTTTGACCAGAGTTTGGGCTATTCACTGTGAATTAGTTCATCCTGGTGGATAAGGTAACTCGTTAGTTTTCACGAAACAGGTGTTTTTGGTCAAATATACTTTAGTTGTAAAGTGATTAAATAAAATATACATGGTAATTATTAGTAACCATGGTAGTTATATTTTCATCAGAAGTAAACCTCTCCACACCAAACGAAACATTGATTTTATCTATGTAAACATGTGACTTTTTTTTTCTTATAGTCATGGGATTGAATCTCCCAAGATTATTATTATTGGTAAAGTAAAATAACCATCACTCAACAAATAACCTGTTACTTATAATTTTTACATATAGTGAACGAACTGCGTGACAACGTAACTATTAAAATAGCTTTGATATACGGAGAACTAAATGATGTCTCTTATCCAGATTAAAAGCAACTAAAACGGCACCAATAATGACGAAGTCCAATTACTGTACCTTGATGAAAATTTATCTGTTTTGTTTCTTTACAAATAAAGAAAACTTCAGTCAGCGTAAATGCTCGATAATATATCGTTCCACTTGCGTAACATTGCTATATCAATGGATTTAAATGATCAGTGTGTTTGATATAACATTGACTTCTTCAATATCTGTTTTCGGAGGGCCTTGATGTTAAAGAATCATAAGATCCATGGTTTGTTTGCCGCTGCTGCAGAAATCGCAAACCGGACTTCGTGTGTTTTGAATTTTGCACAAAACTACCCGAGGGATATCTGCGCCAGTCGTCCCTAATTTAGCAGTGAAGACAAGAGAGAAGATAGCTAGTCATCATCACCCACCGCCAGTTTTTGGGCTACTCATTTACCAACGAATAATGGAATTCACCGTCATATTATAACGCCCCCGCAGCTGAAAAGGTAATCATATTTGGTGCGATAGGATTCGATTACGAATCGAGCGCTTTAACCTTATAGCCATGCCGGGCCATCAAAATCCGGTTTGGTTTACAAAGAGTGTTGGTGAAATCCCATTATTCGATTACAGTAGCACAACAGATGTTTATCGATGTTGTTGACCAGTTGTACGCCGAAGATAGCGTACATTATGACATTGTTTGACAGTACGTAGCCAATAAAATGCCACTGAAAAAAAAAATCGTTGTTAAGAAGGATATGCAATAGTTATTTACGACATACAATTTTTATATACTTAGATTATGAAGACGTATTCAGAGATTCAGAATTTCCTTTATCGGATTTTTTTTGTTCTTAAATGGCATTAACAAATGAATATAGATTTTCATTGGAAACCAGAAACACCTAGAGAAAAACAAAATAAACCCTGTAATAAGATGTACCCAGGCTGTCTAAGCAAAGTGCGACGTTTGTGACAGGTGAGAACCTACGAATAGAAAGGTTAATGTCAAACCTCGCCCACGTGCACCACGCAACAATTCAAACATAGTCAAGGGAATGATCTTCGTCTGGAAACGAGGCCAACATCATAAGGCTTCCAGCTGGAGAATGAAACGAATAGCCATGATGTTATTTGTATACGTCAGAGGACGTAGCGCTTTCAGATGTCTTTGCGATCGAACTATTGAAATTGACACGTGAAAACTGTCGTGTTCGTAAATAGATTGATCGGTAGGGAAGAATGATCTGCTTTGAAGCTGGTAGCCTTATAACAGAGCCTATTATAGTGGAAACTACGCTTCAGCGTTATTGTCAACACACACTCAGATCATGCCTGAATGTAGTGACGTAGACTGTACTAATGTATTGAAGTTTTGTGTCACAAAAAAAAACAATAAAAAACGATACCCTATTGATTATAGGATATAACATTTGAGTGTTAAATTGGTTCATTGAACCTACGGGATTTTCTAATATCATGAACTTAGCTTCAAATTCGTTTTAATATAAAATATTCAATTCTCTGTATTGATAGTCGTATAGTAAAACGAACATTTTTGACAGAAAAAAAAGTGAATTAAGTGATTGAAAGTGTAATTAATCCATATACACTTTTGCTTAACTCCACCAATCAAATTATTCATAGAAACGTATAGTATACCTAGGGTACACTTTGGTTAATTAACTAATTATTCAATATAAACAAAAGTCAGGGGCATAGTATTAGGACATTGCCATTATGGTTATTTATCTACATTTACTTATTTGGAAACTTATATCTGGCATATCTTCTCACCAAAGTCAGTGGTTTCAAATACATAATAAAATATTGTGAGTGCTCACCAAGAGTTCGGTTCACGAATGATAAAGCACTGCTTACTAAAGATCTCAACTGATAGGGTTATTATACTAAGTTATTAAAGCGTTGCGTTAACCTCTTCAAATATGTTACCGACCACTTTTACGGCTTTTAATTGGTTTGAGAACAAATAGGGTATTTGATATACGTGTGCTGACAGAAACCCCAAGCTCATATCTTTCAATCTTCCCACACATTGATAGCATAACTCAATATGAGAAAAAAACATTCGTCCCAGACGGAACTGACACAAACTTCTCAGATTTCTGTATCAAAATGAACTAGCTGAGAAGTAAAGACAAACAATGCTCGTTGTGTTTAAACAATCACTTTATTGTACTTTAAAATATGTTTACGTTTCATTTGATTTTCAAACAATTAACATCAGAGAGGGCTACACCGAATACTGCCCATTTCTTCACATGACTTTAATAATCTGTTGCTAGAGCCAGTGCTCATTCAGTTATAAAGATATATCCTTGCCAGTGTTATAGATATGAAGATAGATTATAGATACAGCTCTGGATAGACAAAAACCTTGTAAGACTTGAAAGCCGTAGTAAGTCATCCTAGTCTTAAACCGTAAAAAAGAATGATGAATTATATAGTTCTAATCTACTTTTTTACATTAATTTCGACACATTTCTCATCTAAATTCTTGAGATTTTATTTTTTAATCAAACAGCATCAAGTTTAAAAACAACAAAGTCCACTAATAATAGCTTATGTAACAAAATACATGAGCACTTATGTAGACAGAAAAAATGTTATAATTACATGAGAAGGTTAAAAGTTAAGAAAGATAATCTATTTGAAGTCAAGGACGCTGAATGTTGAACCCGTTATTGAGGTTATTAATACGTAATGAGGGTAGATACGAAAACATGTGGCTAATATTTACTACATATCAAGCTTTGTGGTTAGGGACCTCGACTCACAATCTGCGGGTCAAAGGATCAAACCTGGTGCTGAACATACCCTTTCTATACACTGTGACGGCGTTATTATGCGATAGTAAATTCCAATATTTGTTGGTAAAGAGTAGCCCAAGAGTTGGGATGGGTGCTACTGACCGGTTACCTTTGTTATGGTTGGCAATTCAAAATTGGGAATGGTAGCAGATAGCTTTATTATTTTTGTCAGCAGCAAAGGAACCAAACTAAAGTATTTTGCCTGTTTGTATTGAATTTTGGAAAACTACTAGAGGGCTATATATGTTATCATTCTCTAAGTTAGCAGTGACAAGCGAGAGGAACGCCAGCTAATAAAAAACACTCAGCGTCAATTCTTGAGATATTCTTTACTAAGGAATAGTGGGATTAACCATCAGTTATAACGACTATACAGCTGAAAGGATGGGCATGTTCGGTACTGCGTTGAAATTAAAACCGGATAAAAAAGTTTAACAGATAAATTACATAAATAATGTCATTTGCATTAATAAGGTATTTACTAATGAATGCAAATGACACGTATGTATGTGAGAGAGAGACTAAAGATATAATCTCACAATTATTATATATATAAACAAGTACACAAAATAAAATGTTAATGAACAAAGACAAATGTATTTAATTTGTTTGCTTAGAATTAAGCACAAAGCTACACAATGGGCTATCTGTACTCTGCCCACGGTTTTTAGCGGTGTGAGCCCCCAGACATACCGCTATGCCACTGGGAGACCACAATGCATTTTAAGTGTTTATTTTTCTACGGAGGCCTCCAATGATAAGAGCATTTTATCTACGTTTCCAGTTTATGAACCTCATCAGAACATAATTGTTTAATTGATGAATAGTCATGATTCGGTTTGTTTTAAATTTCGCGCAAAGCTACACGAGGGCTATGTGCGCTAGCCTTCCCTAATTTAACAGTATAGGACTAGAGGGAAGGCAACTAGTCATTACCACCCACTGCCAACTCGTTTACCAACGAATAGTGGGACTGACCGTCATATTATAACGCCCCTACGGGGATTTGAACCCGACATTCTCGTATTACGAGTCGAGTGCCTTAACCACCTGGCCAGATGAATAGTTCCAAAGAATGTCATGTAGTTACGGTACAATTCAGTAATTAAATTAGTGCGTGTTGAATGTTTTAAATTGCTTCTATGTTGGACCATTTGCGCTAATTCTTACTAATTTTTAAGCGGTATATTAGAGGGAAGGCAACTATTCAACATCAGCTACAGTCAGATCACGGATTTCATTTTATCAACTATCAACCACACGATAATGCTCCCACAACTGAAATATCGAGCATCTTTGGCCACAGGTTTCGATCCAACAACCCACACTTTGAGATATATTCGTCCTGCTTACTGGATCGTATCTTAAATTATTTTCTTTTACAGAAAGGCACAGTGTCAAAAGTCGATCCGTCTTATAAAACTGTATCAAAGTACCTAAAACGTAATAATAGCATTTTAAAGAAACCACAATGAAATTAACAACAAAGTCAATCAGAAATACAACACATTTGATACAAAAACAACAACTTCAGATTTCTCAAAAGGTTGATTCTCTGACTAGTCATACAAGTAAATGATACGTTTTATACTGTATCTTTGATAGTGCAATATAACAAAATACTTAAAGAAAAGTGAACGTGTTTATTTCTTTGTTTCATTAAGCAGAGTTTAGAAGTCACTAATACATTTTTGTAACCTTCTAATTATTCGACCATTATTTAACTCAGCCACATGACTTTAGCGTATGGCAAGATATCAATGTTGATACATGATTTTATATTTTATATCGCCTAAAAACAATCTGTAACGACTACCAAATGATGAAACACTAGATTTTTATTTTACTTTGTAAGTAGTTACTTTATATGTCTAAACTGGTGTTAAAGTTTAACCACAAATGAGTATCATCAGAGTAATTACACTATAACTAGATAAATAGCTGATTAAAATCTGGTTAATGACAAGTAGAAACGATATTTGTTTGTAACTGTAAGATCATACAAACAGTTCTCTTGTTAACCTTGTGTATATAGGACTTAAACTATTGTAGGTGTTCTGTTTCTATATCTCATGAAACACACAATACGAAACATCTGAGAAGTATTATACTTACAGACTTATAGTTCGTTTTAACACCATACATTTAGTTATTAATACTTTATAAGAAACAGTTTTTATCCTTCTTTAAGGTGACGTCATGATGTGAAGGCTATTTTTCGCGCTTTTTCCTGCAGTGTTAAGTATCACAGGCAGAATAACAAGCAAGATTTTTCTACATCTCAAACATTAATATACAAAAACAAACAAACAAACGGAAACCAAAAAACACAAAGCTTAGAAAATAGAAAAAAATGGGTAGTGAAGATGGGTTACTATTACATATGTGGGTGCTACTGGTAACCCAGTTGGTGATAGCTTAACCCAAAGTTTGAGATAGTTGAACATCACGGTTTCCCAGGATGTTACTTTTTGCAACAGAAGCTCGAGCTCTATGAAAAAGAAAATCCACAGAACATTAAACATTTTATGAGAGCTATTGTAAATCATGGTTAGTGCATTAGGTCTGCGAGAAATAACGATTTGGCCCCTCCTTAATTTTTAAATCTGAAACGTTTTTTGATAATTATTCCCTTGGTTTAACTAATGCTCTTTAACAGATCCAAGATCACGGTGGGTGATAACAGAGTTTCACTTACTTGTTAACTTCTCTAGTATATGCAACTCTGTTTTTGTATCTCTGTAACTTCGTATGAAACACAAATTCAAAATTAATAAAACTGAAATAAATAGCTGGCAGAAGCAGATATACTAATTAATCAAATTAAGCTTACTAACTCGATAAGCATTCCTTATTCTAATAGATTCACTAACTCATAATATACTCGAACCCACCTTTAGCAACACTTCTCAAATTGGATCGTAAACTTTTAAGAAGGTTCTAGTCAATAAGCCACGCCTGTCACATGACGTTAAACTCCCTCTTAACAATAAACAATATTACTATACAGGTACAGAACACTTACACGATCTTTTAGAAAATATTACTTAGGTGTATTATAAACTAGTATGAATGATAAAACTAACAGTCGTTTGAACTGTGATACTAGTCTTTGATCATTTATTATCATTCATGAGTATTACAGACAGCTGCTGCAACATGAGAATTTTTACAGAATGAGACATTATAGCAGGTGGTTCGCATTCGTATTGGTCCAACACTCACATTTTGCATCACTATTTCTCAAGCATGTGTCAAAATGGAATTAATTTAAAAACAACCAACAATTGAAATTATTTTATGCAGATTAGAGAACAATTAATCTATAACATCTTTTTATTAGCTGTATTTTTGTGCACCAGTTATACCAAGTGTGGGGTGCATGTGTACCCTATTCGATTTTATTACTAATCATGATTTCTACAACCCTGTCTATAAATTGAAATTATTTTAGGCAGGATTAGAATAAGTCATCCTATGCGACTTTGGATGCGATCAAATACATCAATCGAAAGGGTTTAATCTACAGAGTGTAAAACTGTAATTAAACCTCGAATCGGTCAAGAGATGACAGAGCTACGAGCTAAAATTTGTACTTAAAAAAACACGAACAAACTCGAAGTTGTTCTATGATCCGCTATGCTGCAGTTTCAACTTAAATCGTAACTTAATGCAGTGATTTCCAACTTTCTTTTTATCAGCTCGCGGCACAGTTTTAATGTCCCAACTTTTTGTGGCACATCAAATGTTTTTTAAAATAACCAGCAGTAATATTGCAAAAATAACATTTATTTCAAACCGAAACATAAATACACTACAATTTTAATGAGAAATATGTGATTCACTTTTGTTTACTAGATTTTTGATGTGAAATGTGAGCTTGTTTAAATGAAAAATAAATATTTAATGTGTAGTTAAATGCTAGCAGGAGCTATACATATAGCTATATATATAGCTCCTGATTTACACTTTTTAAGCATGATCCCTTCTGATTCTTGATAAGTCACGGGGAAAAGAAACTAAGTTCACGAGAGCGGCTGGTTGAAAATGAGAACAGAACAATTATTGTTCTATTTGAGATTAATGGATAATCATTTCTCACTTTTAGCCAAAACTGATCCCATGGAATTTCTATGAATTCGAGCTCAAGGTTGCAATCATTCCTGACATCCAGAAATTCTTCTTTTTCATTGTTGATTCTTCTGAAGGCGCTGCAAATGGATTTTGAACTGTTCTTGTCTTAGTCGAACTGAAATAACATCTGAGCTTGTCCTGAAGTAAGCTCAAACGTTGTTCCACAAATGAGATTATACTATCGTCTGGGTTTGAGCTGCAAGCTCGCTTGAACATTTGGAGTGAACGTGTATCTCAAGATTACTGGTATGGGTATTAAAACTTTTATTAAATTAAAGTAGAGGATAATGTTTCAACTTTCTTAGGCCATCTTCAGGTTAACAAAGTTGTTTTCTACTAAATTTTAATAAACGTTTTAATACTTATACCAGCCGTCTTGAGATACATTTTTACTTCAAGTGAGTTTCTCGCCATTACGAATATGGAGTGAACCATTTCTTCCTCTTCTCTCCAAAGTTGATGTTTTAATTTGAACTAGTTTAGTTTGTCTGTGCACGTCAGTATGTTTTCATTTCATCCTTGCATCTTCCAATTCAGCTCATTCCAGTAATCAAATACATCAGTCAAGTTGGCCAGATTTACCAGTATCTATCTTGCAATAGATTAGCATGCTAGGACTCATTTTCATAAATTGTTTAGATTTTTCGTTCAGGTTATAAAATCTCGACAGAACTTTGCTTCTTGAGAGCCTGCAAATTTCAAAAAGGAGGAGAAGGAATTTACGTTTGGGAGACCATTTCTTCACATAAAATAGAAAAATGGCGTGACTAAAGTGTTTGGGTTTGATAAGGTTAAATATTTTCAGTCTCGTTTGGTACAGATTTCAACTCAGTTGGCAAGCTATTTGATATGAGATCCCACCCGACCCATGCAGAAAGTAGCAAATAATTTAGACCTTTGAGTTTTCACAAAGTCTTTAACATTCCTTATTATTACAGTTGCACCATCGGTGCATATGACAGTTCTGCCATGGAATTACATTTATTTTGGAATATTCATTGACCACTCCAAATTTTTTTCCCTTGTTGTTCGCCGTGGAAGTTCTTTGCAGAATAAATAACGTTCTTTCAATCTGTCTTTCTTAGCAAGTCGAACAACTGCAAATAGCTGTGCACAACTGTCAATGTCTGTAGAATCATCAATATGCAAATAAAAGTTTCTTTATCCTTGAGTTTACTGGATTATTGTTACTTCTATGTTTTGTGACATGTGTTCTGTGTGCCCACTGATCATGTTATTTGAAATTAGATCGTTTTCTTTTTCGCTTCTGTGCCTATTTCAGTGCAGAATTTCCTGGCATGCCGAAAAATTAAGAGTTTCGGAAATTCTTTGAGTTTTTTTGGCTTTGGCAATTAATCTGGCGACATTTCAGCTGACATCATGTGCACGATCCGATATCTTTACTGATGTGTCCATGAAAGAGTTTTGCATGTCTTGCAACTGTTTAAAGTAACTGATGTCCTTTTGTAGGTAAATAGGATGCTTTCTGGAGAAGTGTCGTTTCAGTTTGCTTGAAACCATAGCTTCATTTGATAACTTGTTCCGGTAAATCAGACATTCAGGTCAATGAGTAGTAGGATCATCGTACTAGGTGAACCCAAATTCATCATGGTACTATGTTTTGTGCTTTGATCTTTTTCTTTGCTGAGGTGTTGTTATTGTTTTACAAATCCGCTAGTCCCTCTGATAGGACTCTTCTTTCAAATATGTTTCCATGATCGTGTGTGAATTTCTGTGACATAACTTCATTCTAAAGATGAGGACAGGTAACAGATTAAAATGTATTTACATTTTACATTGTTTCATTGAGATGAAAATCATATGAATCAGAAAATAATTCATTTTACTACAAATATATATATATTTATAACGTTTTTTCGCCCCGTATTGCCAAATGGTTATGGCACTTGATTAACAATCAGAGGGTCGCGCATTTGAATCTCTGTCCCATCCTTCTAATGTTTGTATACTTACATTACGCACCTCGGTTTTATAGGAACCATAAATCTACTGACACTTTTTTTTAGTGGATGGAGAAGTAATATGAGCCTGACACAACCTGGTAGTTAGGGCTCACCTCTCATTTTGCGAGTTGTGGGTTCGAATCCTCATCGCCAAATATACTTGCCTTTTCAGCCGTTGGGTCGTTAAAATTCATTGGTAAAAGAGATGCCCAAATATCGGCAGTGAGTAGTGATGGCTAACTGCTTTTCGTCTAGTCTTTCATTGCTACACTAGAGATAAGTAACACAGATAGCCCTCATGTAGCTCTGCACCAGTTACAAACGAAACAGTTTTTTCCAACAAAAGTATTTAGAATTCATTTTTTATTAATATAAATATTTCAAATTTTATGTATGAATTAAAATTTCTGATTATTTCATTTATCAATTTTTATTTAAGGATAACATTTATGGACAACTACACACACACATGTACCAGATTAGAAAATATACAGTTTTTTTTTATTTCCCGTTCTAGGGACATTTTAGATTAGGCTAAGTTAGGTAGTAAAAGTGCCCGGAAAAAAAAATCAAGTATTTCTGATGTTCTGGTATTTCTAAATCTGGTAAATGGGATGAGAAACTTTATGGTAAAATATATAATAACCATAATTATTTAAACTGTAATATTGTTTTACGCTATTGACTTACCTTTCTTTTTGAGAAAAAAATAAACCTCTGTTCTTTGCTGAGAAAATTAAATTTTGGAAGCCAACTCAACATTAGTAACTTCGACTGAAAACTATCGATAAAGTAAATACCAGCAACATATTCTGTTAACAGAACCAAAATTGCAATCGCCAATGAGCCTTGTAACTATCAAAAAGTGACGTTGTGTTGACTTAATAAGCAGTAACATGATCATTACCACGGCAACAGTTAGCAACCAGGCATCGAATCTCCTAGATATCAGCGCGGCTATATAGATAAGGTGAAGTGTTGTACCATCCTTGGGAATTATACTGTCCGCGTATACAACAACTGAATGGTAAAGTAATTCCTTCAGATCAAGGCTACATCCACATGAAGTATTTATTTGATCTTCTTACATGAATCCAACCGAACACATCTGGTCTTCCTCTGGCGTGTTGTTTCAGCCTTTCCTATCTAGTAAGCAACTCTCAAAGAAGTGAATGAAACAACTTACCACTGCTCAACATCTTGTAACATCAGAAACAGGCAAAAATATGCTAGGCAGTGGGCTGTTAAAGTGGTCATTCTCGTTAAATACAACTCCATTTTAGGAAGGAGATATCCTCTTTCAGGGTCAGTCGCATGAGGGAACATTGGCAAAAATTAGCATAGTTCATATTTGAGAACATGCAAAATAAATACTGTATGCAACTTTAAGTTACTTAATGATCGGCTGTTATTTATTCATTTTCATGAACGACCTCTAAGAAATCTTTAGTGTATATTCCTCCACCTCTTATCTCTTATTATGAATTTTTTTCTTGTATTTGTATCCCTGAATTCAAGTTAAGTAGAAGCATTTTTTGCAATTTATTTAATATTAATTTCAGGCCTTAGCTTGTCAATGAACAAACTCTTTTATATAGGTGATTTGTTTCTTATTAACTATAAATATGACGTTTCTCGACGTTTCTGTGGTGAGGCATAAGCTCATGCAACGAACATGTTTTACTAAAAACGTGGTACGCAGCTAGCAGAAAATATAATAATAATAATGAGACATTCTTGTCTGATGCGCTACATGAAGCAAGATGTAAAGTTCCGTTAGTTGTCACTGAATGGACTGATGACCTCTTGGAAAGATATACAGTTAAAGTTGACTTACAACAAAATAATCAAAAGTATTCCACAACTGACAAAACAACTCTATGAAGTCCTTGCCGCCTCCACCATTTGAGAAGTCACGAAGTTTCGACATTTTCTTGTTCCTTTAGAATAATTTCTTGGTATTTATTTATTTTTGACAATTTTTAATGACCAGAAATGATGTGCAATTTTGTCTCTGTAGTTTTCAAATTCCTACAGTAAAATCATACCAGTGTTTCGACGTTTAGATTAGTCGTGGAATTTTCCTCGGAAGCGTTTCTTCATTCCGTTACAAAAGAAAGAGATTTCTTCGAAACGCACTCCTTTAAAGAAATCGTGGAGCTTGGTTATTATTTCACTAACTTTCCATAACACCTTACTTTTAACATTAACATGTTTTAAATACCTACTTTGTTATAAGTGTATGATTTAACCTTAAAGTTTCACATTATTTTTTTATATTAAAATAAGGACTTGAGAGAGTCAAGCAAGCGTCGAAGCTGCAGACAAAAAGAGTGGGGTCAGTGACCGGAAGTCTAAATGGTCAGTGAGCCTAGCATAAAATATCACCTCACCTCTGCAGAGACAACCCTCATAATTCATAAAGGTCGTAGTATACTGATCAAGCTCCTTCATTATCTCTAATTGATTCTATGTTTACCACAAAGGGGATCTGTACCCCACAAAAACCGTTATATCATCCACCTGTGGTATCCGAGCACGTACATCTTGAGTTTTGATCTACTAATACTATCAGGTCATCCCATAAGTAATGTCCGAAAATTTAAAACAGAAAATGCATCATAATTTCTTTCTTTGTAGAAGGCTTTAATGAATAAAATATGTAGTAGGACGTGTATAAAAATATTCAGACAAATAAAAGAAACTAATCCAACTACACTTTTTCAGATCATTAATCAAATAAACCCTTATGGAGATGGATGTGTCTGAGGAGCACATAAGACATATAATGCTTTAAGAGTTAAAAAAAGGCAGTAGTGCAGCAGAAACTACACAAAACATTCAAAGAGTTTATGATACGGAGTCTCTCAATGAAAGAAAATGTCGAATATGGTTTCAGAATTTCAGATCAAGTGACTACAGGTTAAGTGATGCGCCACGCTCAGGTCGTCCTGTTGAGTTTAATGATGACTTGTTGCTGGCTGCACTTGGTAAAGATTGTGCTGTAACAGTTGAAGAATTAGCATAGAAGCTTAATTCAACCCATGCAACAGTTTATCGTCATCTGCAACGGCTTGAAAATGTGTCAAAACTTGAAAAATGGGCCCCCCATGATTTGACAGAAGCCAACCTCAGAGTAAGAGTGGACATTTGCACTTCTCTCCACTCTCGTGGACGTAACTCACCTTTTTTTTCGACAGGCTAGTGACTGGAGATGAAAAATAGATATTTTATAAAAATGTTGAGCTCTGCAGACAATGGTTCAGTGCAGGTAAACTGGCCAAAGTATAGCCCAAAATGGACCTCCACCCTAAAAAAGTCTTAAGCACTTGGTGGGATATTGATGGTTTGATCCACTCTGAGTTGCTGCCACTCAATGTAACAATTACATCAGACTTTATTGCAAACCGTTAGAACGCTTGAATGTTGCAGTGAAAGAAAAGATGCCTGCTTTGATCATTCATAAAGGTGTTGTGTTACACCAGGATAATGCACGGCCCCATACAGGAAGGATCACATCTGCAAAGATTGAAGAGCTAGACTGGGAAAAACTTCCACATTCTCCTTATTCTCCAAACCTTACCCCATCTGATTATCATCTATTCCGACGTTTACAGAACTATCTTGATGGAAAATAGCTTGGAACACATGAAGATGCCAAAACTACCCTCTCTACATTCTTTACCTCCAAACCCCAAGAATTTTATAGGAGTGGCATACAGAAGCTTGTGAATCGTTGACAGGAAGTAATTAATAATAATGGAACATACATTATTGATTAAATAACATTAAAAGCGTTTGAAATTCTTTCTCTTTTTCTGAATCTAAAATCGGACATTACTTAAAGGATGATCTGATAGTCTGATAGGAAGGAAAAGAACACAGTTTCAAACATGGTACCCCTGTAGTTCCGAGAGGAGGGGGGAAAACATAAAAATTCGAGGCTAGATTCGGTTTTAACGACCATGAACACTGAATCATAGACTTTTGGGTTTTGTATCATATTCTTAATTGACATTCAAATTACACATAATTTTACTACTCTGTTGTTCTGAACATTGGCCTGTCTATTGTCTTGCTATATTGCACTTCAAACCTTATTACACCTTTTGTCATCGAGCTATAGTCCAACAGCACATTCATTTCTGCGAAATGAGCTGTTTTGTTAATCTTGACTGTAATTCATGGTTCAGTTATGAGATGAGGGCGGGCCCGGCATGGCCTAGCGCGTAAGGCGTGTGACTCGTAATCCGAGGGTCGCGGGTTCGCGCCCGCGTCGCGCTAAACATGCTCGCCCTCCCAGCCGTGGGGGTGTATAATGTTACGGTCAATCCCACTATTCGTTGGTAAAGAGTAGCCCAAGAGTTGGCGGTGGGTGGTGATGACTAGCTGCCTTCCCTCTAGTCTTACACTGCTAAATTAGGGACGGCTAGCACAGATAGCCCTCGAGTAGCTTTGTGCGAAATTCCCAAACAAACAAACAAACAAACAAGAGATGAGGGAAAAAGATTACGAAGACATAGCGGCTTATTATCTTCACACAAGCAAGGTGGGAATTAGTTGTTGTAGTGTTTCTCTGTGTGTATAGTCTGATGAATTAATCGTCATGTTCTCAGTATCTATATGATTGCACCTAAATAGGCTCCCACAGAAATATTTTTCTGTTGGGGGACACATGATGTAGAAAATACATTTTTACTTTTGTAAGTGAACTGACTAAAAGAATATACAATGTGTGCTGAATGCAAACACAAATTAACAGTTTTAATAAACATTAGTATAAGTATTTAGTTTAACTACGATATTAAGTTTATATCATAATACTCGAAAATTTTGTGAAATGTAGGGCGCCCATGTACATTATACGTATGGCCCGGCATGGCTAGGTGGTTAAGGCACTCGACTTGTTATCCGAGTGTTGCGGGTTCGAGTCCCCGTCACACTAGACATGTTCGCTCTTTCAGCCGTGGGGGCGCTATAATGTGAAGATTAATCCAACTATCCATTGATTAAAAGAGTAATTCAAGAGTTGGCGTTGGGTGGTGATGATTAGTTGCCATCCTTCTAGTCATACATTGCTAAATTAGGGACGGCTAGCGCAGATAGCCCTCGTGTAGTTTTGAGCGAAATTCAAACCAAACTGAAACATTACACATGTATACCTAACATTTTCATGATGTATTTAACATTAGAAAGTGAGTCATGAGTTTTAGATTTGCTTCACTTTTCTTCATAGGGTAAGAAGTATACATTCAAGTGGTCGTGGTTTCAAAGTAAACTTACTTAAGACTAAATATTATATTAAATAAATAGTGACTATATTAATAGTTATTACCATAAGAATCAGCAAAGTAAAATACTGTTTTCACGAACATTTAACAAGTCAATTCCACGAAAATGATGCAATATTAGTACATTAAATAAAAAGTCAAATACTATATTTGTTTTGGACGTTATATGGTAGTCATGTTGTTAAATTGTTTATTTTAAAAGTACCGTATTATGTTGGCATTTTCGTGTGTATACCCTGTTCATTTTGTGTATGGGTATGGACGTACAATCTTGCTTTCTTTTATTGTTTTCGGTGATGGCGATTTTTATGTTCCTCTAACGTAGGTTGTTTAATATTGGTATCTGCTATTCACTTGTATCATAACAGGGTTGTTGATTACGCTTGTTAACTTACTGTGGAATCAGTTCTTAGCGATGAGTGAAGATAATAACACAGAGTGATTTTGTTTTTTCTTTACATGTGATTTGAGAGTGAAAATATCAATTTCCAATTCTTATTTTTATAGCAACAGTTATTATTAATAATAATAGCTTCTGAGAGTCTCACCAATAAGTAACTAATACAGCAGGATGCATACATCAAATTATGATATTTTTAAGCATAAGGTTATATTAAATTTAAAACGATATTTATACTTACGTAAATCAATATTGCACTAACGAGTTACAAATAGTAACAAGCCACTTTCCACCCGACAGAGCTGTTACTTAACCTTTTATCAGTAATCGAGTAATTGCATACAACGTATTATTAATTATCATAGAAAAACGAAATAAAAATGACTACCGTCTTTACGCTGAAATATACTGTGCTCTTATAAGAATCACCTGAGCTATGTGCACGGTTTTATGTGCTTTTAATTTTCGTTTATGCTCGTGACTAACCCACGCGATCACAACAACCAATCACAACTATTCTGATCCTCTTTACAGATTGAGATGCGCAGATATTCTTCTCCTCACGAAAATCTATCCTCCCGTACTTGTGAAACAGAAAAAAAAATTGTAGCTCATGATAGGAAGTGTTACTATGGTAACATTTACGCAGTAAAGTAGACTAGCAGAGATCTTACAAAAAGAACAACGTGAGTGACATTTCCACGATGACACGTTTCACGTCCATCATGTATATGAAGGTAATTATTTCAATTTTCATTGTACTTGTTATTGAAAATCCTCCGATTTTTCTACTTTTTTCTTCTTATTACAAAGCAACTCTGGCCACCGAGAGTAACTTTGGAGTTGTAAGTTCGTAAGTTTCCCGCTGACCCACCAGAGAAATGTGTGTGTGTTTTCTTATAGCAAAGCCACATTGGGATACCTGTTGACTCCACCAAGGGAAAACGAACCCCTGATTTTAGCGTTGTAAATCCGCAGAGTTACCGCTGTACTAGCGGGAACCCCACTAGAGGATTGGTGTGGTTTGTTTTGAATTTCGCGCAAAGCTACTCGAGGGCTACCTGCACTAACCGTCCCTAATTCAGCAGTGTAAGTCTAGAGAGAAGGCAGCTAGTCATCACCAACCACCGCCAACTCTAGGGCTACTCTTTTATCAACGAATAGTGGGATTAATCGTAACGTTATAACACCCCCATGGCTGAAAGGGCAAGCATGTTTGGTGTTCCGGGGATTCGAACCCGCGCCCCTCGGATTACGAGTGCCTTAACCACTTGGCCATGCCGGGCCACCCACAGGATAAAAGATAAAGTTACTAGAACACGATTAAAATGTATTAAAACAATTTTCAACGTGTCTGAAACTTATAAAAGGCTGAAACAGTGCATAACCCAATCATCATTAAAATCGTATGCTAAAATAAACTAATTATAAAGAAAAATAATTCAACAGTTGTGATTATAGTAAACTTATTTTTATTTTTGATAATCATCGTTTGTGCGGATTGCTATATTAGCATTCAATTTCGGTCGAACGAACGCTTCATAATGTATAACCACGCACTTCCTGACCGCTAATGTTTAAACTGTACATTTAGTATCATCTTTTACTTTCTTATTGTTTGAAACATAATATTGTGCTAGATAAAAGCGCAAAGCCATAAGCCATAGGAAATAAACAAATAAGGAGGTGTCCAAAAATACTAGACAAAAGTGTGAACGAGTAAAAATAATGTTAGAAATGTTTGTTCTTATTTGTTTTTAACAAACGGATCAATGAACTCACAGCTGAAGAGACAAGCATGCTTGGTAGGACTGTGATTCAAACCCACCACCCTCATTTTGCGAGTCAAGCGCGCTAATCATCTGGCCATGTCGGGCTGAAAACAAAATTCTTGTCGTTTATTATTAAGTACAAAGCTACAGAAGAGACTATCTGTGCTCTGCCCACGACGGGTATAGCAAGTCCGCAGACATACTACTGTTCCACTGAGAAAACTTCTTCAGAAACGATCTCAAATGTGGTTTTCGAACTACATAGTAAATGAAGAGAGGAAGGGTCAATATCTTGGAGTCTTCTACTAAACATTAAACCGCCTTATAGAGACTTCTGTAGTGAAAGAAACTGACATTTATTTTCGGACCGTAAAGGTTTGTGGGAAGTTGGTATTTATTTTGAAGTGTTAATCTTTCCTTACAAACGTAGTTTTATAAATTTTCTAGTGTGCTTACACGTCAATCACTATGTCAGAGATGATTCTGTCAACTTGTTTTTTTTTATCATGTCCATCCCATTTCGATAAAAAATAACTATAAATTAAATGTATCACTTACTTGCAATTTTAATAAATATTGTTCACAAATTGAGTACTTAAAAACTTAGTATGTAAACATAATATTTATTTAATTCACTAAAAGCTACAAAAATATGAAAGGTTACGAGACTTCCATTTGGCAATATATATCCAGTTTTCTTATAACAGATAACAATAACGTCCTAAAACTTTATCTAAGAAATTCTGTTGTTGGAGAAAATAAACAATTATGATGTTTAATTGTGGTAATGTTTGTTCAAAAACTCATCACCTGTAGTTAAATAACAGTATACGTTTTCTGTGCATAAAGTAGACACTGAAAAAAAAAGAAGAAAATAATATAAAGTGTCAGAAGTAAAATGATTATATTTCTAATATGCTTTTGTCTGTCTCCATGTGAGATGGAAGTTGGAATATGATAGTAAGTATACAAAAAAAGACACTCATTTGCTGAACTGATATCCATTGCTTCATACCTGTACTTGAAAAATAAAGTTAAGGAGATGGACATTCAGAATTTTAGGCCTTCTGATTTTTTTTTTTTTTTGAGACAGTCGTTTGAACAGGAATCTCATTTTTTAGGTTATATTTTTGAAAGGTAAATATGAACAAATTTATCAAGGTGGACGATACTCAGTGAGAAAGCAGTTTAATAAACCCTAAAAATGAATACGTCAGAAACCAAAGTAAAAAATTACTATCATCTTTATTAACGGTAACAATCGTAAATCCTTTTTATTATTTTGAAACGAACGGAAACATTCACTTTCAAGTGGAATAGACAACATTTTGTGTTTGAAGTTATTGTTTTGAACTATAAATATACAATACAGTTGTGTTTGTGCTCATGTAGTTCGAAATATAAAACACACGTTATTATCTTTATACAAGGAAAACAGTTTAAGGAAATACAATCTATATAACCCAGGGTCGCGGGTTCGAATCACCTTCGCACCAAATATACTCGCCCTTTTAGCTGTTGGGGGCGTTATAATGCGTGGGCAATACAACTTTAAAAATATTCATGTTAGTACCTTGTAAATTTAGGTTTAACATGTAAAAAGCCAAAAAAGTCACGTAAATAGGCGACCTAAATTAACCAATGCAAGTTAAGAAACCTGTATCTAAATTCAAATACTTCATCCTTTGCTGATGGGGAATGTTGCTAGAAAAACAAGATAACTTCATTTTTATGAGTCTTTTTAAAACATTTTCTGTTGACAACCACAGTATAATAGGAGATTCTCATGTTCTTCTTCTATTTCTTTGCACAAATCAACATAGGTTCTGGAATTCAACGAACCTGATTTTATACAGTTTCTGAATTAACACATTCTTGCACAGTTGAATTCAAAAGTAAGGGCATTTTTTTCACTGCTAATGCCTCTCTGTGAATGATACAATGCACCCACTGGTGCCATTGCTCGGATCCTCTGGAAAACTTCTTTATGAGAACTTTCCACTGAGTGAACATCATCGTTACTCAATTCAACACATTATTTTCCATTGAATACCACTCTGAATTATAAAATTATATATTAAAACATTTTACAAGCTGCTTTTATTGTTGGAAGTTGATTACAAAACAATAGATCTTTATGGATTGTGTCCTTATAATCATATCTTACAAAGCACATTAAACTGACATTATTTGCTATGTCTGTGCTTTCATCCACTTGTAATGAAAAATTGACTACAGTGAACTCAACGTGTAAGAGTTTCGTCACCAAATCCACAATTCTACCTTCACTGTATTATTAGATGACAAAATCTCTTCTTTGATCTTTTCTACAGACAGGGCAAAATTGGCTTAAACTTAGCAAGGGGGACATGTGTAACTAATATGTTTAAATTTACGGCATTTTACAAGACTCTCCAGGCTATCAACACCGTAAAACTTAATCTTAGGCGCTTTAAACTGCACTAAGAGAAAATATTTTAATTCCTGATAGACTGAAGGTATAAAGGCAATTCAACTTGTGAATTCTATAATTTTGTAGCCTTAAGTACAAACTTTTACTTTTTCTTTCTGTTACATGTCTCGGTATGGCCAGGTGGTTGAGGTACTCGATTCGTAATCTGAGGGTAGCAGGTTCGAAACATACTTGCTCTTTGAGCCGTGGGGACATTATGACGTGACAGCCAATCCCACTATTCGTTGTTAAAAGAGTAGCTCAAGAGTTGGCGGTGGGTGGTGATGACTAGCTGCTTTCCCTCTACTTACATTGCAAAATTAGGGATGGCTAGCACAGATAGCCCTTGATTAGCTTTTCGCGAAGTTCAAAACAAACCAAATTTTTCTGTTATGTTCGCATAGTCGAAATAATGAAAAGTCCAAGTCAGATGAAATGAAAATTTCAATTATAATATATTTGAAAATATTAATTTTGTTAGAATATATTTATATTAAGTTATTTAAATACATTTTTCTTTAATATACAGTACGAGCTTGAAGAAAATTTAAAAATAGCAGTTAGTAGTGAAAGGGTTAAAATTAATTTATTTTAATTTTTTACTTGTCTGCAGACCAGCATTTTTTCATGGACTGGTACTGGGTCGCAGACTACACTTTGGGAAACGCTGGGTTAGGTAACTTCCTCAAGGATTGCAACTGAACTTTATCACTTAAACAGCTCATTGCAATTTCTGCCTCACAGTATTCACGTTTTCTAATCTTCTTCCGGTATCATATTCAGGGTTTCAGTCATTAAGAATGGAAGTTGTATATGAAAGCTTCCCAAAATAGTCTTGGTCTCCTAGCTGCAGCAACTGTTCTCTAAGTATTTTCTTACTCTCTTTCAACTACTTGCCTTTGTACTCTAACTTCTAAACAAACTAACAGGAGGTCGGAGGAACATGCCTCGCAAAAGGATTAGATAATATGATATTATGTATTCTAGGTCACAGAATAATTACACGTAAGGTTCCAATGATCATCCCAATTAACTATGCAATTCTGTTACTCTTTGTGTCTATAATATGTAAGTAATAACGTTTTAGATTTTTTAAAGCAGTATGATCATATTCTAAAAATGGTATGAATATCAAGTATGCATTTGGCGATCTAACTGACATCAACCCTTCAGGAGCTTGGTCAACTCCAGAAAAGATCCAAAATGTGGAAAAAATGTCTTGCCTTTTGGAATGTGATTTGGTCCTCGAAGAAACTACTTTCTCACAAGTAGATGAAAGTGAAGAATGGAAGTTTTAGATTTGGAGGTGTATGGATTTGAATACTCTTATCTCTTCTTTTCTTTTTATTTTACATAAGACAAAAATCGAGTAGATGGTGAAACTGTACTCCTTTGTATATCATATTTCCACAGTATCTTATACCTTTTTAAAAATAAAGTTTAGGCAGTGTGTCAACATGCTGAATACTTTCCTATGTGGTGTGCTGGTATTAAGTCTAATTATGGCCTGTATTCTGAGTTCTTTATCATTCCAAAATCCCTTAAAGTATTAATAGTCATAAAATCATATTATACTGTTTTTTATATACTTATCTTACTTACACAATTAAGAATTTTAAATTAGATATGTAAATATAATTTAATTATATTTTTGTCTACCACATATCAAAGTCCAGTAGAGTTTCTTTTAATACTAGAATTAATCAGTTAGATTGGACATGTTGACAGATAAATATGTTTAAAATGTTATTTCATACGCAGTACAAAGTCTTTAATATTATGGTTTTAACACCAAAAGCAGGAGAACCGATGAAACCAATAAGCATAATAAACATAATAAAAATCACACTAAACTACACTGTTTTTCTTCTAAATTCCTCTTAATTTGATCATCTATTAAGGTTTTCAAGTTAGAGACATGTAAATGCAGCATTTCAAATCTATTCTTTGTTCACAACATGTAGTATAGAGCAATATATCAGGCAGTTTTATATGATGTTTCCTAGGTGTAATTATACCATAATATCTGAAAAAAGTTTTGGTATGATGTACCAAAAAGTAATATTACCACGCGTTTAATTGACCTTAGATAATGAATCAAGCTGTGGGTTCCCTCCCTTGCTGAATTTATGTTGTAGGCTGGTTCTAATCATGCAGGTTATTCAGATGATTTTACTTCACAAACAGTGTCTTGTAAAAGTATTCACTTACTACTAATATAGTTATGCTTTCACAAAATAGAAGTAATGTTTTTTATTCAAAACTCTAATGATCAAACTTAACAATTTTATGTGTGAAGAAGGTCGAATGTCAGCAAAACCTGTAAACAAAATATATAAATTGCATACGAATTCAGCCTTCTAAGTCAATATTTGGTGGAAGCACCGTTGATAGCAATTACTGCTTTGTAGAATGGGATGGCTAAAAGTTCACCCATTATTTTTGGCAATATTATTACAATACCAACAAATTAGTTGGTTATCGTTGATGCCACAGACTGCAATCTTCAGTTCTGGCCATAAAATTTCTATTAAATTCAAATTAGAACTCTGATTGGGCCAGCTCAGAATATTCATTTTCTTAATATGGCTTTGGCTTTGTGATTTGGGTCATTTCCTGCTGAAATATAAAATCTTGACCAAGGTTTAGGTTTCTGGCTGACTCAAGGAGAATTTTCTCTAAGATTCACCTGCACTTTCCATCATTTATCTTCCCCTAAATCTTTACAAGCTTTGCAAATCTTTCAAAGGTACTGTTAGCTTCACAGTGGTATCCCTAACAAGTTCCCTGCCTGCCCAGCTGCTTAGCTTGGAAAGGCAGCCTGGTCTGAGTATTAACTGGGTGGTATGAAGCACGCTGCATTTCGTAAATATGCACTTAACTGTGTGAAAAGGGATATTTAGGGATTTTAAACTTTTCTTGTAACTTCTCTCGATTTGTGCTTCTCTACCAATTTATCCCTAACTAATCTGGAGAGCTTGTTTGGAAAACTAAGAAGATATATTTGGTACACAGAAAAGTTCCTACTGATGTTGATTATTCTTTTATTGATAGAACCTCAGAGAATTTAACTCATATGTCAAAACCTTGGTAACCATACTTACACTTTTTCATGTGGTTTTTCGCTAGCTTAACTCATTAAAGAACGATGTGCACGCTCATGCACGCACGCACGTGGATAGATAAGTAATATAAAACCTTTAATATATGTAAAAGCCAGTACATTTTGTGTAACACTGCGTTCCAACAGAGGCTTTTATATGTTGTTGTTAAGCAACAAAAGTATCTAGTGTATAGGGTATATTTTTATGTTAAAATGGGTTCGGATTACATACATAAACTATTAGCCTAATAACTGGAGTGAAGACAAGTACTTTCACTAATGGCCTGGCATAACCAGGTCGTTTGATCGCTTTTCTCACAATTAGAGAGCTACGGATTCCAGAACTGCTCCACCTAAGATGTTTGCCATTTCAGCCTTCGAAGGGGAGTTTAACGTGAAGGTCAATCTTACTATTCGTTGGAATAAAGAATAACTCAAGAGTTGACAGTAGTTGGGGATGAGTAGATGCCTTCCCTCTAGTCTTTACTGCTAATTTAAGGACGGCTAGCGCAGATAGCACTAGTGTAGCTTTGCACGAAATGCAAAAGAAACAAGTTTTCGGTACTTAAGTAAATTTCACATTATTTTAAATCAATTAAAAATGTTAGAGTATAACTGTTTACGGAGCACATGAACACTTACTGACAGTTTGTTTTTAGGTACAGGAGTAGCATAGATAGAGATAATCTCGACGATAATTGATTTAACCAAAAGTTATGATAAAGGATGCAGTGTTTTAAAATATATATTATACGAAGAGTACTTCAGTTAATACCTTCACTGTGGTAAACTAAAACAGCTTCAACTGAAATTGAACACTTCTGTAGAGCTGATGTTTCATGTATAACTATTAACACCCATTTCAATACTTTTCACTATAAAATAACCTTGTTTTCTTTAAACTTGCCATTGTATTTTTTCTTTACAGAATCCAAAGTAAAGGCCTAGTATCTTTTAATTTTATTCTATCTTTAGTCAATGATTCATGATACCATAAAATTTAAAAATTCACATTTCATAAATTTTTGGCTTGAATAAAGCGTTATAGCATTATTTATGTAATTTAAGATACCAGTGACAGACCCTTATAAAACAAAAACATATAAAAGTTAGTAGAATTGCACCATTTTATATCCTATCCCTCGTTTCAAAAAGTAGATAAAAATCATTTGTTTTTAAATTAAGTGCATGTATTCAGTTTAATAGTTACTGTTGTTATTATTTTTTAAGAGCACAGAGCTAAACAGTTAGACATCTATGACAGTCCGACATGACCAGACTCGTAATCTGAGGGTGGCGGGTTCGAATCCCCGTCGCACCAGAAATGCTCACCTTTCAGCCAAAATTCAAAATAGAATATTTTTCTTTACTAAGGGTTTTCTTCGATTTTGTGAATTTCCTTATTTTAAATCATAAAACTGTGTCACATACTGAACGCTCATAATTGTTTCATAGTATGTATACAATTATAAATATCATGACTTTACTGTTTGTTTCACTTGCATTTTTATTAAATGAAGTTACGTCTACATCAGTTTATTTGTATGACCGCATTCATTTTTTTTCAAATATGCAAGAAAGCGTGGTTTAAATTGTATGCTAGAAGATGATATGACCCGGGACTCGAGTCGCAATCCATGGGTCGCGGGTTCGAATCCCTGTTGCACCAAACATGCTCACCCTTTCAGCTGTGGGGGCTTTATAATATGGCGGTCAATCCCACTTTTCGTTGGTAAAAGAGTAGCTTAAGAGTTGGCGGTGGGTGGTGAAGACTAGCTGTCTTTCCTCTACTTATATTGCAAAATTAGGGACGGCTAGCGCAGATAGTCCTCGAGTAGCTTTGTGCGAAATTAAAAACAAAAACAAACATCAACAAGTATGATACATTTCTCAATGCCTGGGAAAAACAACAACTACAGATACATTATCTAAGATGTTCTTACACAGCCTATTACACAGCAAGGGTTTATTACTTTTGTCTCTTTCTGGAGAAAGAAACATAGGAGATGTAATTTAGAGGTAAAACTATGGTATATGAATACACTATGCATTTCAATATTCTTCCAGTATTATGGTCTTTATTCTAAATTTACTCACATATGTGCTGGTTACCAATAATACGTGGTCGATAAAACTGTTGGACTGATAGAGCTTGCAACTATTTTTTCCTTTTGGTGTTCTAGTAACGAATAATATCTGCTACTGCCCTGGGAAGACATTGTTTACACATTGTATACGGATGTCAATAACATTATCCTTCAACATGTTGTTGTCATGATATAGAAGGTTGTTTACTGTAGGTATTATTAATTATTTACTTTTGTGGGTTAATATTACATAATTGTTTAGTTTTACAACTAAAGAGTTGAAAGTAGACGCTTATTGAAACTAGTATTTATAATTCGTTGATGTTGAGGCTATCGAAAGTCGCATGAAATTTACTGATATTAAGGATTATAGATATTGTTAGAAGGCGAGTGGACGATTAAGTGATAAATACATAAATACTGTGAGTGTTTCTATTTTTATAGCAAAGGAGCGTCTGGCTATCTGCTGTGTAGACCAAAATAAATCAAACCTCAAAACTTTAGCAGCGTAAATCCGACGTTTTATTGATGTCACAAAGGGTTACGCCCGGCATGGCCAGGTGGTTAAGGCACTCGACTCGGAATCCGAGGGTCGCGGGTTGGAATCCCCTCACACCAAACATGCAGCCCTTTCAGCCGTGGAGGCGTTATAATATAACAATCAATCCAAATATTCGTTGGTGAAAGAATAGCCCAAGAGTTGGCGATGGGTGGTGATGGCTAGTTGCCTTCCCTCTAGTCTTACACCGCTAAATTTAGGGATGGCTAGCGCAGATAGTCTTCGTATAACTTTGCGCGAAACTCAACAAAACCAGACCACACCACAAATGTTTTAAATTAACTAAGAATATAGAATGATTTATATAAATTTATAAAATATGAGATATGACAGTTGTGGCACTTTCTTAACAAAACACACAAACTTAAAAATAATTAACATCCTTAACCTTTCACTGCTGGTTTAGGATAGTTCACTACTATTTCATTCCCGGATATTTCGCTACCGATAACACTATGTAACACAAATTTTGTTCTTGGATAGTATGTGTTATTTCTTAATTGCTTATGTCGTAAAAGTATAGAAAATGGCCATTATTCCCTTCAAACTTTGCTTTTGCTTCAAACTTGGATAATGAAATTTAGAAATTAACCTATTTTCTATGTAAAAACGGGCAAATTTGCACATTTTCATTTACATAAGGTCTGAATAAAACAACATATGAATCAAGATTTACGTGTATTTATACTAAAGTTGTACAAAAATGAACAAAAATGTTTAGAAGTGAGTAGTTTCTCGAGATTTGTCACTGTAATGTAAATCACTTTTAGGTATCAGTCCCCAAATATAATTTTCCATCATGTTTACATTTTTCGCTTCTTGGTAGCAGCGTTCAAAGTCCAGTATTTCTTGGTGGAAGCGCTCGCCTTACTCCTTTGAGTATGCTCCTATATTATTCTTCAATTTATCAAGATGAGCGTTAAGGATATCGATTTTCAGGAACATCCTGCAGCCCATTTTGCCATAGTTCTTCACCAGAGCCTTAACCAATTTCACATCATTTTCGGCCTTGTGATTGCCCAAGGAGCCCCGAAGTACTGCAATAAAGCTGCCCCAAGCTTTTTATTTCCTTCTTACTGAGCTTCTTGGGAAATTTTGTGTATTGCAGGATCTTCTTTATTTGTGGTCCAACGAAGTCACCAGCTTTGATCTTTGCCTCAGACAGCTTAGGAAAGAAGTCTTAAAGGTACTTGAAGACGGCAGACTTTTATCAAGAGCTGTGTAGTTTGTTTCATAACACCCAATTTTATGTACAACGTTGGGAACAGCACCTTCTGAAGACCCACCAGGAATGTCACCATTTTGAAGTCTCCGATAACCTCCCAGCCATACTCATCATACTTCAATGCTTCTAGCAAGGTCTTGATGCTGTTGTATTCCTTTTGGATAAAAAAATGTCCGTCTTACCTTCTAGAGTTCTTTTTTGCAGTGCTCTTAGGTAAAATGAGGTACCCAGGATTTGTCTTGATCCCTGACAGGCATGTTGAAATATGCCTTGTAGGCTTCACACATTTTAGCAGATGCTGTCACAGAGCACTTTATCGCTTTTGTCTTGATGAATTGACCATATACATAGCAGAATGGGTCTGGAGAATGCTTGCAGCTTTTGATGCCATCTCTGATAAAATCAGATTGGTCTATGTGTTTACTTAGGCAGGTAGAACTAAACTGAAGTGGTGAGTGGTGAGCCCTGTATATACATTACCAAAGAAAGTTCTAAAAAATTCTAAAAGGTTCTTGAAAATTCTCGTAAGTTCTAGAACTTTCTAGAAAATTATTATAAGTTCTACAACATTCTAGAAAGTTTTTGAAAATTTTTGTAAGTTCGAGAAAATTCTTTATCAGCTACTTAGCACTAAATCTGCCTGGAATGTTTTGGAAAATTAGTAAATTTAAAAATTTCATTACCGAGGCCACAAAAGCAAAGTTTGAAGACAAAAATAGGTCTTTTTCATTTACTTTAGGCAAAAGCAGTTGGGAAATACACTTTCTGTCCAGAAACAATAAAAAGTAAAAATTTTGTTACATAGTATAATCTTGCTACCAGATCATTTCACTATGTGCTCCAGCTCAGTGTAAACGATTCATAATGATTTGACAACTATTTAAGGCAGTGGCTGGGCTAGAGGCTTATGACTCAGCAAATAAACTTCGCTATCTTTGTGGAATTGTTCACAGTCTGAATCATTTTTAAAAAGTCCAGATTTTTCTCATTTTAAATAAAATGTTTTATGACATAAAAGTTTTTATTTTTATTTTGAGTGTTTCTTAAATAAATTAATCTATTATTGAATGGATTGTTTGTCTAATGAACTAATACTGATAAAGTATTTTTTATGATTTTAAATAAGGCATGTTAGAAAAAATATGACATAAAGTTATCAATTAGCTAAATGACCTGATGGCGGAATACCCTAATAACGAAAAGACCAGCAGCGAGCTGACCAATAGCGAAATGTCCGGTCATCTTCACTGCTACAGTGTAGCTTCCTGATGCAAAATGTTTATATAATATTAGTATCACAAATATATGTTTTAGCCTGATTTAATTTGGTTGAACACAAGCTATGTTGACTATTATGGACTTATCTAAGATCAAAAGTTAACTTACATCTTTAAACACTTTTCACTGAAATACACATGTGAGTATCAAATAAGTGCTGTTTTATACCTCTACCATTTTGTTAACTTATTTTTGTATTTAATAAAATGATATTTAAATTCTGAAGGGACATAGATTTTCCATTTTTCATATTTACGGTATTTAAGTTCGTAGTTTACATCAAGTACAAGAACAGATTCACCTGAATAATCTCAATAGTTCGTTAAAATTCTGGATAATTCACCTTTAGTGTACTTCAGCTGTGGAGTTCACTTCTTATTTCACTTGAAAAACGTATGTATATATGTGTGTGTGTGTTAGGTTGGTAAATAAATTAAAATATAGCGATAACTACGTGACCCTCTCATACGTGAACAAGCATAACTTGTATTTTTGGTTAAGTAAAATATTTAGGTAAAGTAAATATCCTGTAATGTGTTTAATGGTCAAGAAATAAAATGAATGAAATGAAATACGGAATAAAACAGGAGGACTGTTGCTCATTTTTCTTTTTCTGTTAATAATTCTACATCATGAGAAAAACAACAAGATGAATATTGAAATAAAATAGTAATTCACAACCAAACTGAAAAATATGCAAAAAATGTGTATGTTTAGTTAATTTGTTTTGATTTGCGCAAAGTTTTCGAGGGCTATCTGCGCTAGCCGTCCCTAACTTAGCAGTTTAAGACCAGAGGGAAGGCAGCTAGTCATCACCACCCACTGCCACCTCTTGGGCTACTCTTTTACCAACAAATAGTGGGAGTGAACGTAACATTATAACGCCCCCATGGCTGAAAGGGCGAGCATGTTTGGTGCGATTGGGATTCGTACCCGCGATCCTCGGATTACGAGTCGAACGCATTAACACACTTGGCCACGCCGGGCCCATGTTGAGTTGAATACTTGGTAGTTGGTTTGAAAATAAATAAAAAACAAAACAAAACTGTAAGAACGAACAACCAGAAGACAGATAAGTTTAAAGGTAATAATTATCAAGCACAGGGGCACAGGATAAGAGATTCAAGATAGATCAGGTAAAGCACGAATTTCATTTATGTACTTTCTAAGACTTTTAGTGGTAATACTTACATGATGAAAAGTAAATATGAATATTTTTATTAGTAATATAAAATCAATGTTACTGTATGTATAAGAAACATATACATGACTGTACAAAATAAACATAAACTGATCAGATTTCAATATGGATGTTGAATTTTTTGAATATTTTTTGAATTTCGAGCAAAACTACAAGAGGGCTATCTGAGCTAACCGTCCCTAATTTCGCAGTGAAAAATTGGAAAATGCAAAATGTTTTACCAGGTTTTGGAAAAAAAGAAACATCGTCTCATCTAAATATTTTCTATATAGTCTAACTTTTTGTTTATTTTTTATTACTTTTTATAAGACATCATGAAAGTTTGTTTGTTTGTAATTTTAGATTTATTTGTTTCCAAGTAGGAATATATCAGGTAGGTAATTTAGTAATTATTGCTTGTATTTTTAAGCACTTTATTGCATAAACTTGGTGATTTGTTTAAAAAAATTGTACTATTTCAATAAAAAAATTGTCAAACATATTTTTTCAATCAAATGTAAGAGACTCAAATTTTCATAAAATGATTGGAAAATATAAAAGACATACATATATGAAAAACTATTTTGTCTGAACACAAACCAAAAAATATGATGATTTAATTCATGTAAAGAAAAATATAGAGCAATTTCCTGCATTTGAAACATCGTTCACAAAAACTTATTGAATATTTTTAAAAATTAGAGAAATTTTGGTAGTCGACTTCATTCGATTACCACACTCAAGTTTTAAGGTTATATTTTTTCACAAAATATGCATTTTATACATTATTAAAATAACGCAAAATTGTTTGAAAAAATCTGTATTTATGAATAGGAATGCAATATTAAAAGTTAGTTTGTTTTGAAGTGAGAGTCAATAATCACGAAGGTGAGACATTATCCTGGATCTATGAAAGACTAGAAGGAAGACAACTAGCCATCACCACGCAGCCCCAACTCTTGAGTTACTATTTTTTTACAACAAATAGTAGAACTGAACGTCACAATGTAACGCCCTAACGGCGAGTCAAGCGCCCTAGCCACCTGGCCATGCTTGGCCCAATAGGGATGCCTGAGAAAAATATTAATGTCACAATGGTATACTTATTGTATTAGTGGCATAGCAGTTCTGAGTATTTTTTTTAAAGTACAAAGTGTTTTAGCTCATATCCCCATCATTACTAGACTGATTTGAGAACTAACTATAGTTTTAAACTCACAAAATAAATTTCTTTTGATTAATATATTTGACCACGACCAAGGTCTCATAGATTAGTTTACTATAATTTCAATTTTAGGGTCGGCTGGTAGGGTGAAAGGAAACAAAATCGCAGGAAGAAAGTCATATTTTGTTTAAATATTACATATTATTAAAGTAATAAAACAAAAATATTTTAAAATCGGTTATTAATTGACAATACATGAGTTCTACGTATTGACAACACAAATATGTGTGACCCAACATAATGTTCCACAATTTCTTCAGTATTAGAACAGTAGACACAGTAGTATAAAGTTTACTGTAAAAAAAGAATTACAAATTTTATTTCAATATATTTGATGATAATTTAGTCGTAGTGCTGTTTAATCACGTTTATTAGATATCTAGCATGTTTGAGGTTTTGCATGAATAATGCAATAATATCAAAACAATTTGTAAGTAAAAATAATTTTCCGATTTTTGTTACTGATAGAATACTTTGTAATTATGTAAACAGGCGAAGTGTTAGTGCACAACATATATTTAAACCATCTAAATAATTTGTTGTTATCAGTCTACCATACAAGGTCAAATAGTTTTAGTTGTTAAAAGTCTTAAAAGTCAGACAGAAATGCCATTAGAAGGGGGTATCTGCAGTTTAAACCTAATTGTTGTCTATCGGTTCTCTTATAATTAAGGAACTATTTCCTGCTTTACAGTCATCATTTGTAGTTTGTAAATTTATTTGCTTTTGTGGTCAGCATGGCTATACCAGTTTCACTAAAAGAAAATTGTTAGAGCGAGTGAAAGAACATGCTTTCCTAATCTTCTGTTAAGTGTACTTGAACATATCCTATGAGAATGTAACGTTGTTTCACACTCTGATTGGTTAAATTCTTATCAAGGGTCAATGGTGAACAAAGTATCCAAATAAAATAGTGCTTGTTCATTTACAAGCTGAGGCCTGTGAGTAGTGCAATTCAAACAGCGAAAAAAACTAATTTTATTCATGCGAACTGTATAATAGAAACTACAGTGACATCCCTGATAGAAATATTTGACATTTTGTCTGTATGATACATTTAACATCTTTAGATAATTTCTCATCCCAGTGCTACACTATTTGTAAAATATTACACGTTGAATTGTGAAACTTTCTCTGTAATCATTCTGTACGCTATGGTAACAGATAAAATATTAATCCAGGTTTACAATAATTTTAGCTGAAATGTCTCAGTTAGATTAATTCTCAGTGATTATTTAGTTTATGATACCTGAAAAGAAAAGAGGTGGTGCGTTTAGTAGCAGTTATATGGCAATAATTTACAAGCCTACAGTTACTAACAGTAGTTTCAGAAAGTAACCCGAGGCGGTTACAAAGTAATTTATGGGGCAGGAGGCAAAAGACAATCTTTTGAAAGCTACTAGTGTATTTGATATTGTGTAATGGAAATATATGTATAAATAAATGCATTTTGTAGGATTATTACATTAAGTTATTCATTGATTTTGTATTACACAAATAAATCAATTACATAATTAAGCAAACAGTAAATGAAGATAACGATTTGATCTGAATGTAAGACCTCGTTATATGAGGTTAACAGGGACGACTGATCAATAAGGTATTATTTAAAGATGCAGTGTACCTGTTACTTTTATTAATAATTTAAAGAGAATGTTTAAATGCCAACATTGGGATATACGGCAGGTAGTGAATTTTTCATTGTAGGATTGTTTGTTTGTTTGTTTTGAATTTCGCGCGAAGCTACTCGAGAGCTATCTGCGCTAGCCGTTCCTAATTTAGCAGTGTAAGACTATAGGGAAGGCAGCTAGTCATCACCACCCACCGCCAACTCTTGGGATACTCTTTTACCAACAAATAGTGGGATTGACCGTAACATTATAACGCCCCCACGGTTGCTTGAACATGTTTGGTGCGACCGGGATTCGAACCCGCGACCCTTGGATTACGAGTCGAACGCCTTAACACGCTAGGCCATGCCAGGCCTTTCATTTTAAAATAACAGTAATTTAGAGACTCACATTTAGTTCGAGAGAAAACAAAATTTTTATGTATTTGTTACATTCCTAAGTATGGTACAGCAAAACATTTCAATTGGATGAAATTAAGATATTCCTGAATGGGAGAAACTGGCAATAGTAATTCACAAAGTAGTTTAAATCTCATAACAAATATAAACGTGGCATGCTTAGAGTTTTATTTGATTGCGAGAGAATAATATGTTTAGTCTTGCAACTACTTGATTAACATTGGTTTATCACAAGCTACGGTGTAAGTTCAAGCTGTAAGTGTACTAGGAAGGGGATGGAAAGTAAAACCCCCACAACTAAACTTTTTAAAAACTACATCTAATTAACACTAAACTCTAATCTGGAAACAATGTTGTAATGGAAAGTTTGTGTAAGTGCTAGAGAATTCTAACGGTCAGATGTGTAGGTTATTTTCTGTTAACTTGCTTCTGCTTATAAGTGTAATATCCAGTCTTGTAGCTTGGATTATATTCCTTTCCTCCTAAAACTGGGTGCTTTATGTACTGGAATGAATGATTTTGGGTGGAAGGTAAAGCATATATATTTAAGTGGATTCTCAGTCGAAACCCATAGACTATAAACTTCCCAGGCATTAGGGAGCATTGTTACACTGGGGATTAGAACATCAAGATATGAAAACTGTATAGAAATTTCACTTGGCCAGTGTCATCCTTGTATTTATTCCCAAACTTACATTGTATAAATTAGTAATGGCTGGAACTGGACAGTTATGACGTATTTTCAACCTAATCACACTTTGCTGACCCTCTCATAAATTGAAATTTAGCTCATCATACATTTTCAATCCACATTTTTGCCATTTAAAATCAAATTTTTGAACATTTTGGTTAACTTCTTCTACAAGCAGTTAGGGCGTCATTTTATTATGCTTAGGCTTTCAATTATTATTCAGTCTGTTATAGAAAAATACATGCAATCTGATGACACTTAGCAGTATGCTGAAGTAAAAAAAAATATTAAGGGGACTTTTGTCTCATTTCAATTGACTTAGAGCTTGTAAAGGAAGA
Source organism: Tachypleus tridentatus (assembly GCF_004210375.1). Taxonomy (NCBI): domain Eukaryota; kingdom Metazoa; phylum Arthropoda; class Merostomata; order Xiphosura; family Limulidae; genus Tachypleus; species Tachypleus tridentatus. Next base: position 86,226,721 of record NC_134832.1, on the reverse strand, counting down.
TGTTCTCTTGACTTGGTTTTCCATATGCTGATTTAATCTTATAAAAATGTAATAAAATATTTACTATAGTTTTTGCAACTTCAGGCTAGGAACCTCTCAGACCACAGGAATTGTCATGATCTGATACCAATAACACAGACCTGCGAATTTAAACTTCAACAAAGTTGTTTTGGTTTTAATAACGGATTTTCCATGATTCATCTACGCATACTTCAAAAATAATATTCATTTTTCTGTCACTTAAGGATTTTTTACAAATAGGGAAAAAGAAAAAAATTTATTCGAATCAAATTTACCATAAATATAACAGAATATGTTTGGGTTATTTACAAAACCTATTGTTGTCACAGCGACGAATAAATCCTATTAAAAAAATAATAATATCATAGTTCATGCCCAAAAATACTATCCAGAAATAACACATCGTGCAGCCTGTCAATCGCTTATATATTAGCGATGTGTTTCTCGTGGGTTCGAGAACGATCGATAAGACTCAAGTCACAATTGGTCAGAGAAATATATAGTCAGTGGTTGTCAACATTCTAAGTGTAATAAAATATAACCCGATTTGAATGAAAATGATTCACATATATAAAAGTAGATATGGTATTTAGTGAAAAAGCTTTACCTGATGGAAAAAAATAGATATCATTTTCGGATTTAGCTTACAGGAATTACTGTAGAATATGTAAACATGTCAAGAAAATTAAACCACCACAGGCCTGTTTAATGAGTATTTTTAGTATTAAAGGCCTCCAGATTTACAGTTAAGCTAAGGGTAGGGGCGTAGGTTATTACTTTCACAGACAAGAAGATGTTTTGTATTGTATTTTATTTGTAAAAGAGTTGTGACTTTTTTTTACATGTAAGTGTTTAAAGGAGAGAAGAAAGTTATTTTATTCATTGGCCAAAGTGCTTGTTTAAAGTTTATTGGTTTTAAAGTTAAGATTAATTGTCACTCGAAAAAAGTGTTAAGGAGGTAAGAAAAGAAAGTGTGACATGTAAATATATTATGCATTTTTACCTTTTTGTATTATTGTTTTATTGTCCCCAATGGGACAATGGTAAGTTTAATAACTTACAATGCTAAAATTACATTAAAATAGTGTAAAATAAACAAATAAATTATTTATTCTGAATTATCAGCTGTTCTGAGTATGTGCAGTTTCAAATAATACATGGGCAAGGAGGTTAATTAAGAGGTTAAGATAATTTTATCCTAGACGCCTGTATTTCTTTTTCATTATCTGATGATAAGATATGTTCTGTCCATAGATATATAATTGTACTGCTGCACATTGAACAAGAATGTTGACAGTAAGTTAGATGACATTTCGAGATTAACCTCTCTTATGTTTTAATGGGATTGGCCAACAAATGTATAGGTGGTGAGTTGTTCCGTAGTGTAAGTATGAAGGCTAAACACTGGGTTTCATTACCTGTGGTGGGCACAATACAGACAGCTAACTATGTATCTTTGTGCATTACAAGAAAGAAAAAGAAATACGTCAGGATATGATAGTGTTATAACATGTAGTATATAACACGATGTTTACATCTCTCTCAAACTCAATAAAGTTTAATTGTTTTCTATGTAAATATTAATACTATCTTAAAGTTAACCTCTAACACTAACTAAATCTTACTAAACATGTGACAAGTTGTTAGTAGAGTACAGAGTGTTAACTATGAATGAATACTATACCCGCATTATTTTGGCTGTTTTTGTGAAGTTGAATAAATAAAATTTCACCTTGTTTGTGTACACTTATGTCAGTTTCCTGTTTTTCTGAAATTTACTCAGTTATAAAAGTGAAAATTGCTTTTAATGAATATCTTGTTAAACATTCTGGTGTTAAGCAGAAGTAAGCCATTCCTCTAATGTTAATTCAGTTTTACCTTAACTGATCACAATACGTTTATAATTATTGTTTTTATCTTTTTCAGCAGCCAGTTGTTCTCTACTGCTGATATTAATAATGACACAACGTTGATGTGACAATTTCCTCAGATCCAAATCTGAAGTCTCTTCTGGGAGATAAAGAGAATACTTGTAGACAGCAACATGAACTGATTCTTCTTTCTATGGTCACTGCTAAACAGGCTCACTTTTTCAGCTGTGTGGATTTATAGTGTGATGGCTAATCCAACGTTTCTTTAGTAAAATGTAACCCACAAAATAGACATGGGTGATGTTGGTTAGATGTTTACTTAAGGACAACCAGCATATATATCCTACGAGTAACTTTGCACGAAATTCAATAAACAAACTTCTTTTCTTTCCAATGGATAATAATAAAAATTACAGGAAGAGTATATCCTGTAATTTTAAATACCAACACATTAACCAACTAGTTTACCTTCTAGCTGTCTGTAATCACATTAATGTAGCATGACTGGTGACAACTGTGGCTTTTTTGTCATTAAGAAATATCTTGAATTTGTTTAAACTTTTCACTACTGCTGAGCAATCGAAATTTATAGTGTGTATTTCCTTTCTGCTACATTCAGTGTTATAATAGCATATGTGGTTACACTTTCGCAACATAAAGATGCTCAGACTTCAACATTTGAGCGATTTTTATGCAGAAAGTAATGTTAATTTTTTACAAGACATTTCAATGTGGGATCATTATCAACACCTATCTTTTGGAATGACCTGAATACAGAAGAATCTAATCCAACTTGACACCATTTCTCCTTATCTGATATAATGGTTTAATGATTGTAGTAAAGGTAGAAAGAATTTATTATACCAAGCATGTATACCTAAGAGTTACTCACATCCTTGCAATTTCTTGCAGTAGCAAAGTATTTTATACAGCTTTAACATTTTCATTATTTGTTTATAATCCTTCATGAGTTATTTCAGATCCTTTATAGGATAATTCTGATTAGAAGTTATTGCTTTTAATAATTTTCAGAAAAGTTAATAAAAATAAGTTCGAAGTTTTTGAAATGTTGTTCAACCTTTAACAAAAACACATTTATGTTAGTAATATTCAATTTAGAAAACTTTGTTGCCCTTTTAAGAAGGTTAACCATAAGGTTTAGAAAGGACGGTAGACGTATTTTAAACCAAAATGCATCACTTTGAATTTGTAACATCCATTATCCATTAAGTACTTTTAAGCCTACTTTTACATTTACAGGTATTTGCCAAAATATGGAGTTCCTCTTATACAATAATCGCAGCAAGTATGAAATTGAAGAAATATTACTGCAGATCAGTTTCAGGATAGAGTAGGACGAATAATATAATATGCTAGTTAAATTCTTACAGCTCTCAAATGCATATACAGTACAATGAAGAAAGAACTGCTTGCATTTGCGGACTTTGTAAAAAAAATATCACCACTATTTGTGTGATAGGAAGTTCACTGTCTGAGTGGACCATGCTTCACTTATCACCACTATTTGTGTGACAGGAAATTCACTGTCTGGGTGGATTATGCTTCACTTATCACCACTATTTGTGTGATAGGAAGTTCACTGTCTGGGTGGACCATGCTTCACTTATCACCACTATTTGTGTGATAGGAAGTTCACTGTCTGGGTGGTCCATGCTTCACTTATCACCATTGTTTGTGTGATAGAAAGTTCACTGTCTGGGTGGACCATGTTTCACTTATCACCACTATTTGTGTGATAGGAAGTTCACTGTCTGGGTGGACCATGCTTCACTTATCACCACTATTTGTGTGATAGGAAGTTCACTGTCTGAGTGGACCATGCTTCACTTATCACCATTATTTGTGTGATAGGAAGTTCACTGTCTGGGTGGTCCATGCTTCACTTATCACCACTATTTGTGTGATAGGAAGTTCACTGTTCGAGTGGACCATGCTTCACTTATCACCATTATTTGTGTGATAGGAAGTTCACTGTCTGGGTGGATCATGCTTTACTTATCACCATTATTTGTGTGATAGGAAGTTTACTGTCTGGGTGGTCCATGCTTCACTTATCACCACTATTTGTGTGATAGGAAGTTTACTGTCTGGGTGGTCCATGCTTCACTTATCACCATTATTTGTGTGATAGGAAGTTCACTGTCTGAGTGGATCATGCTTCACTTATCACCATTATTTGTGTGATAGGAAGTTTACTGTCTGGGTGGTTCATGCTTCACTTATCACCACTATTTGTGTGATAGAAAGTTCACTGTCTGGGTGGACCATACTTCACTTATCACCACTATTTGTGTGATAGGAAGTTCGCTGTCTGGGTGGATCATGCTTCACTTATCACCAATATTTGTGTGATAGGAAGTTTACTGTCTGGGTGGTCCATGCTTCACTTATCAGCACTGTTTGTGTGGAAGGAAGTTCACTGTCTGGGTGGACCATGCTTCACTTATCATCACTGTTTGTGTGGAAGGAAGTTAACTGTCTGGGTGGACTATGCTTCGCTGAAGTAGCTTTGGTACTTGAGAAATATGAAGCGAATGATACCACATTACACCGCAAACTTATGAGAGTATAACTTTGTCATAGTTCATCACCCTAGCCAATAACACTGACAAATTCATGAACTATCTTGCCACGTGGTGAGACCGATCATGTTTGTGGATTTTTTGATCCTGAGTTGAGACTATAGCCATTTTTGCCACATTAATTAAAAAGCAAGAAATAGAGAAATCCATTATTAAATGGACACCAAATTTAATATTTGAGGAGCTCCAGAAGGAGTAGCTGAAGGACTCACATAATCGGGGACCTTCTCATGCAGCAAGTTAAGTACAGAATAACACTAATAAAAGAATGTACTACACACGCAAGTAACTTATGGTGGCACAAGAATGGTCAGTAATAAGTGTTATAAACCACCAAGTCTTAGTTTTTATCAGCACGTTGCAGCTACTTTTCTGTAGAGCTTTATAATAAGAAATTATTCAAAATTTGTACAACACAAGGATTGGAAGATACCGAGGTGTTTATAATCATATTTTGGTCAAAATGTTTGGAGATGGTATAAATACTGTACTGTGTGCACTGCTCAGGAAAGTAATAAGTCTAACAGGGTAAAGTCTGACAGAAAACTGTTGAGTCTTCTCAATAGAGGAACTGTATATTGTTGGTCCATTTTTGCAGACTCTGTGAGGTAATCGATATGTGCTCGTCATTTTCAAATATTTCATAGACCAGTCCAAATCTTCTCCATTAGCCTATAATAAGTCCATTTCTATTAGGCTGGCTAAGAATTGGATAGTATGGTTGAGAGAATAAAAAAAATTCCACATTGATCCCGGAGTGTATATGAGTAGTGAATTATTCAGTGTGTAAAGTGTTAGGTGTGGTGAAGACATGTACTTTGACTTATCATGATTCTGCAGAATTGGTATTACAGACCATCAAGCCTGTAAAGTTTGTTAACCCTGAAATAACTGAGTGCGATGAATATTTTCCATTCATTACCTACGATGCAGGTAAACAGAATAGAAATATAGACTGTTCGTCGAATATGTTCATGTATGGGTGAAAAACACTCAGCTCTAACCATTGGACAATATGGTGACGACGATCTCTTGATCAATATGGTTGAGTTGAATGATTGCCACTAACTAGAATAGCTGCTGAAATGCGTGATTACATTCTGAAATGTAGTGGCGTGCTTTGTTTTCCAAGCTATCGGGTGAAGCACATTGTATAATGCATCTGTGATTTCTACTTGATTATCCAGTGGAAATAATTGTTTGGTCAGAAAATCAATAAGTGAAAAGTTTCTGCGGCTCTTACTTTCCAAGCTAATGAATGGTATTAAAATACGACATATATACTACATTATAGAATTATCAGTATATCATCAACAGGTAGGAAAGTCATGTGATCGAAAATTGCCATGACTCTTTCTTTCCATAGCCTCTGATAGATGATAGGAATGACGCAATGCGTGGCCTGCTGGTGAGCTGGTCTGGGTCATACGTCATGGAGAAATATATTTTTTTTTGTTTTTCATTATGTAACTTTAAAAGTTCCTACGTTTCGAATTTCAATTAATTTTATGACAACGAATAAATAAATATATACATAAAAATATGAAATTTAATACTTACTTTTAACAACTTGTCTTTTCTCTCAACACTTTAATTAAACGTAAGCTCTATTTTCATAATTTACGTCTAGTAGATAAAATAATTTTTATTTATTTCGAGTATTCTTTTTATAACCCAAACTAATAACAATCACGAAACAACCAATGCCCTTTGACTACTGCGTATATTTTAAAGAACTTTCTAACTAAAACATTAGTGCCTCATATTAATTCCTTATGCTGCTCCGTCTGAACTGAATGACAACCATTTACAACCTATAGTAGAAATAACTAAAAACTTCTAGTGACAACAAGGAGCCACTACGTGCCATTTGTTAAATTAAAATTTTGATTTTCTATTGGTTATATGTGATGTAAGAACAAATGTAAGAAAGAAAATGATTGGAAATTGGTTAAAGAGATGATGCAATAGGAGAGCATGGTAAGTTAACTTTATAGTTTATATCTCTATAAATAAAAACGATTGTAGACTGTAAGCACATTAGACTATTCCCTAGTAACATCTATTCTAAAATGAATAATTCAAGGTAAACTTAGGACATCAAGGAGGGGAGATGAAAAGATAGAAGTTGGACAAGTTGATTGGCCAGTTGTCATGTTACACAAAAAAAGGTGAGATTTCGAATTTAGTTAGATATTTCCTTCTGAAACTGAGAAATTAAAACTTATATAAAATTGAAACATGATTTCTAAGCTACATTTCTATGCCAAGCTTATTCATGTACATTGATAACAAAGTAGTTTGATTAAATACTTTGTGTGTAACTCTATAAAAATTTGTGACAAGTGTACATTGACCTATCTATATTAAGAGGGATATACTACTAGAATGCTTCATGTTCTACAATGTTACTTTGCATATATAGAAATATATGTTTATATACACGTGTAGACTCAAACATGTATATGAACTTTACTTAAAGTTATTCAGCAGTATTGCATAACATAAGCGAACACAATACAAACAGAACACAAAAACACGAACACAACGGATTTGATCTTGGCGTTAAGCATTGCTTAATATGAAATCAACTGCGATAACCGGTGTGAAAAGTATTAATGGAAAATGCACTGTATCTGTTATTTTCATTAACGCTAGTAAGAGAAAGTTTTAATTTGGACGTGAGTTTTCAGTAGGCAGTGAATTGTGATGAAAAGAAACCATGTGACTTCTATAATTTTTATCTGGTGATTCTCCTAATAAGTAGAACAGAAGATATTTGAGCTCGATTGAGTTAAAATATTTACGAACAGCTGAAATTATCAATAGTAAATGAAAGTCACAAGAAGCGGCTTGGATACCATAATAAATATATACATATGGTGTACCCACTGTTTTAATTCATTGTGGCTGGAAAATGTTTAATTATGCATATTAAAATATTTTACATGAGCAAATAGTGTACTGAATATTTCCTCAACATTGTTTCAATACAAGATATAGTATTCAAGTATGAAAATGTAGGCTGCTTGTATGTGAAGAGAAATAAAGTAACATTTTCGTGGTAAACCTTCATAATTTGTGACAGAATCGAGCAATGACATATAAGTGGAAGGAAGTATCTAAAGAAAGTCCATGAAATCTGTGGTGAGTACTAATGATAAAAAGTATTGGTTACCATTGTCTAATTTGAATCAGCATGAGTGTGTATGAACCTGTTACATTTTTGACCTCCAGTTATTCTTACTGGAACCGGACATTGTATAGTTAGTAAGTAAGTTAGTAAGTTTTAATACAGTGAGTCTGGTGACGTGTTTGTCCCGTCAAAGGATATGCCATCATCATCCAAAGACGACGTCAGCTTTGCTCTCATCTGGAATGCGACAACTTTCGCTTTTTATATCAAATGCTCAAATATTTCAATATTTAAAAAATAAACATGAAGATAATGTCATTGAACCTATTCTATATATGTATATGTATATGTTATTTCCGTTGAGAAATGTATTTTCTTAGCTTGGTTAGGTTGATCTTTTTTATATCATCTAAAAACTACTGCTAAATAAATGAATTAAGCCAATAATCATTTCATTTCATGTTAGTGAAAATTCGATACACTCTAAGAAATGTGAGCATTTACCCTCAAAATCCAAAATTAAATAAATATTCCTTAAAAATCTAATATATTGAATAATAAAGAAGAACATTACAATTTTCTGACAGTTATACAAAATATCTGAAGTTGGGTATTGTAGCTCATATTTTTTTATTATTCGAATGATGTGTTTTTATCCCACTTCTTGAATGTTTTTTATTAATGTTAGATGTTTTCAAAACACAAACGAGCACTGTAACTTTAACTATTTTTCTTTAGGCAACAGAAATAACATTTCTACCAAATTTAATAATATTTTTTTACGTCTAAGTAATAATTTATATTACATAATTATTTAATATGCATTTTTATCAGTTAAGTATAACTAGAAAAAATATCTTTGTGGAAGTACTTGGATTACATCAGACAACACTACTCGATGACAATCATGCCCAAACATTTGAAAGACCATGTCACACTAAAGGGTTATAAGACTAGTAAATATCAAATGTATTGCTAAAGCTAATTGAAAAGGTGTTAGCAAGTAAACTCATACGAGGTCTGGAAGAAAGAAATTGTCTGCTTATCAAGGTGAGAGAGTCAAAACGAAAGCAATCCATACTATCAACACAATCAATCCAACATCCAGCAATATATACAGATACCATTGCACTGTTGATGTGTGCGTACATTGAAGATGCTTACAGTTGAGTGGATATTAGCATTATGTCAACGAAGAAGAAGGCTCTTAATATTCAATGGATATTGTCTCTAGACACCAGTTGTTATCATTTAGAATTTGGCAAATATAGATTTGTAAAACCAGCTATGGTTTTTCCATAAGGATACCCCATAGTTCTATCCTCTTCATTTATACATAAATGACTTAGTCAGTACACTGGAAGGCCCTTGAATCACACCATGTATGTTGATGAAATATCTCTTGCAAACATCTTATACACACCAATGGGAGTGGTGTGCATCTGCAATAAGCTTGTCAAAGTGTCTATCCAGTAGCTTATACAGGGTGTTTGCAAAGTCACTGTGCAGTTTTATAATCATATTTTATTCAGTTTATTTCAAGCCAGCAACTGATAGCGATGTTTAGAAACAAAATAAGAAGGATCTAGCCCTGTATTGATGCCAACGGAGGTCACTTTCAACATTGTTTATAATTGTCATTCATATTTACCTCCTGCATTCTATATTGAAACATGTCTGTTAATAAATATATAAGTGCACAGTGACTTTCCGAACACCCTGCAGATGACAAATGTTCATCTAATCAGCTAATGCCTGCTGAATACAGGCTACCAGATCTCATATAGACACTTTTCTTTCCATTCTTTCTTCATAATGTAATATATAGAAATAAGAGTGAAACATAAGAATTCCACATCCTACCGAGTATTGTGATGAACTATATAATAACAACAATTTGCAAATATTTTGATTGTTTGATAAAAGATCACTGAAGTGACTTACTCTTCTCGAATATTCTGCTGTCCAGAAAGTATAACACAGAAGACTCACAAATTCGATGAAAACAACAGTAATGATCAGGATAGAGCAGAAAATACAATGTATTGCATCAGTAACAAATTAGCAATGATTAAGTTACAGATGATGCTAAATGCACGTACAAGAATAACAGCAGAAACAGCCAAATTAACTGCACCTGCACCTTACACTTTTTATCTTGATTTGAGAAGCATTCTAGAATACAAAGAATTATCGTCATCCAAGTACTACTCTTAACAACTACACCCATATTTCACCAACTATATCAACACTTGAAAGAGAATTCAGACAAACCATTAACAGAAAAAGCAAAATAAAGTCATTGATCAGTGAGATCGAAAAGAAAGATGTAGAGGAGGTATGTCCACTGCAAGATATCGACAGCATTGAATGAGTCTAGGAACATATCATTGAATTAAACACGTAGAAAATTTGCAGCAAGATTTGGAGGAAAAGATCAAAACTGTCCAATATAATGGAAATCATGGAGTGGAAAAAAGGAAAACAACATACACTGCCCATAGCAACAAACGGCTCATTCAGAAAGCCGTGACTGCATGGTAAGAGCTGTGTGGAGAGACACCTAATGTTTGAGTAGCTAGTGGCGAATATTGGAAATTTAGTTTATTGCCGAATGTGAGATAAACGAGAATGCATAGGTATGACTGACCAATAATATTAACACTTTTACTGATAAGCAGAGAACAAAGGTTAATCTGAAGATGATCTAGGGAGGTCTAAACGTTGTTCTTTCCTTGTCAATAAAAATGTTAATACCTATACCAAACGTTCTGAAATACATAGATACATATTTTTGTCAAAAACATGGGCAAAACCTTTGAGTGGCATGAGGGCTAATTTTGATAAGAGCCCATATTCTGGCCCGCAATACCTTATAATTAAGCGAGAAAGCTAATGGTCTAGTTGATAAAGTACATCTTTTGACCAACCTAGTGATGTTTACAAATGATATCGTCAATGAAATAGCACGTAGACTAGAATAGAGGTCACATAAGTCAACTGGTATTCTGGATAAAAGGTGGTAGAACTACGTAAGAAGAGTGTGTGTGAAAGTATCTTTAAATTACGGATGCTACATAGATCAAATTGTATAGGCCATTACTAGAAGGACATATATAGTCAATCTTATATCTTAAGACTATAATAGTAGCTGAACTTGTTTGTTTGTTTGTTTTGAATTTCGCGCAAAACTACTTGAGGACTATCTGCGCTAGCTGTCCCTAATTTAGCAGTGTAAGACTAGAGGGAAGGCAGCTAGTCATCATCACCCACCGCCAACTCTTGGGCTACTCTTTTACCAACGAATAGTGGGATTGACCGTCACATTATAACGCCCCCACGGCTGAAAGAGCAAGCATGTTTGGTGCGACCGGAATTCGAATCCGCGATTCTCGGATTACGAGTCGAACGCCTTGACACACTTGGCCATGCCGGGCCAGTAGCTGAACTAAAAGTATTATAATATTTCTACTGACAATGGACACTGGATGTTAATGTAAATATATATATATAGTATAAAAATATAAGAATAGTACACAACCAGAGAATATAATAAAATAAAACTTAAAAGTGATTGCTTTACGGCCGGTTGCCTTTCCATTGTCAGTAATTTAGAATGAGGTACCGCACCACGCCACCTGCAATGTGTACTAGCCAACATGATGAGTTTGGACTTATCAAATGTAAAGTGTAGCGTATAAATAAAATAAATAAATAAAATATACGTAATTCTTGAATACTAAAGTTCATTTCTTAAAAACAACTTGTATTTTTCATTATAATATTCAGTATTTTACGAGTAGCTATTTAGTTGCCCATTTCTCTTAAAGGGCTCAACAGGACCAACTGTCGCGAGTTCGAGTCCCCATCCCTCCAACGATGTTCATCCTTTCCGTCAGTCCTACTATTCGTTAATAAAAAGTAGACAATGATTTGGCGGTTGGTGGTGGGGACCAGCTTGCTTTCTACCTAGTCTTTCACTGCTAAAGTAGGAACGGCTAGTGCAGACAGCTCTCGTTTAGCTTTGCGTAAAGTGGATAACAAAAACCAAATATTTCACCACAAGAGAATAATAGTACATAAAATAGTCAAAAGATGTCACTTTGTGATTGATGCAAGCTTCTTTTTACATCAGAACAACATAGATAATGCATTTTCTAACTGTTCGCTATCTTATACAATTAGTATTAACTTAGTTAGACTCAGATGTTGTTAAATTTTCTTCGGCAGTTTCTTTGATCCTATTACCCCCAACTAAACACCAAACGGTAGCATATAATGGTAAATTTGTTGTTCAGATTGCAAAGAAATTTCAACAAATAATTATATTACGGGTCAACACAGTATATTTCAAGCTTATAACAAAAAGAAACTGTTTAAAAAATAACATTATTACGTCCACTGAATATAGTTAATTGAGAATTATTAAAGATTATGATAGTTTTGGAAATCGTATTTTGGTTTGTTTTGTTTTGAATTTCACCCAAAGCTTCACGAGAGCTATCTGCGCCAGCCGTTCCTAATTTAGCAGTGGAAGACTATAGGGAAAGCAGCTAGTCATCACCATCCACCACCAGCTCTTTGGCTACTTTTTTACCACCAACTAGTGGAATTGACCGTAACATTATAACGTCCCCACAGGTGAAAGGACGAGCATGTTTGGTGTGCCGGGAATTCGAACCCACGACCCTTGGAATAAGATTATATTTTGGGGAAACCATTAATAGTCAGTTAATTGTCAAGTTTATCAGTTTTAATATTTTTGCATGAATTTTTAGACGAGGAAATATTTGATGCCTATACAGACTGTTAATATGAAAAGTTATAAAATAAAAGTTTCAAAAAGAAAAATATGAGGAAGTCAATGTTTGGATTAGAAGATATACGGAGTAATTTGTCTTTATATTATACTGTTAATTAACAGAATAATCTGCGTATTATTAATTTGCCGCTTAAATTATAAATCGTGCTTTTATATAAAGAATTTTATTCATTTTAATTACAATAATTAAAAACTAACTTATATCCTAATACCTATAGGTTCATGTAAATGAATTTTGTCTAAGAACTGTCACTGGTATTTGGGAATTAGAAACAATATTAACAATAGTTCAACAAAAATTAAAGCATTTCTATTTGTCGAATTGAAAATGTTGTCAATCTCTTACGTACCATAACTGCTTTTATTTTGATATACGAGTTCTTTTGTACTTAATACACTATATATATATATATATTTTTTTTTTTACTATATTTTTGGTCATAATGTACCGCTGTATTACAGATTTATTTTCAGTATTAAAATATAACTCATAATAGTAACTAATAAAGGGCTGATATAGATTATTATATAAAATTAATTAATGAATGCTTCAAATTTAGATATTTTCTCTTCAGTGTTTTTTCTTTCTTAATGTAACAGGTTTGTACAAACAATGTCATTTTCATAAATCAGTTTCAAAAATATTATTTGCTAAAATTTTATACGAGTTTAATATATTTCAACTACACTCAGGCTTTGTCTGTTCTGACAATGCGCGCGCACATAACTATCTGAATGCGTATGCGCGCGCACTTTGTTTCAACAGATGTAAGCAAAAATTGAATGTAAATATATTTCAGCAGACAGCAGATATAAATGGGTTTAAACAAAAGACAGACATAAATATTGCTTAGCAGATATTTTATACAACAACATATTGAAACCTTATCAAAGGTTTTGAAAAGCTTTAACGCTAGGTCCTAAAGTAACAACATAAATTATTTGTGATAGTATTACGTATTGTAAAGGTTAGCCTTAATTAAACCCAAGCATAAAACGTACATAAATTAGAGTGTTAATTTATCCCATTATCGAATATCAGTTGCACTTAATAAAGACTTAACTGATGTTAGGCTTAATATAAGTGGACTTACAGATTTCAGCGTCTGCAATTATTATTCTAGACGTCTTGATCTGAAAAAATGCTGTTACAGTAAATGTAATTATTTGACCGTAGATGTTTCGCGGATCTCCGCTACTTAACAATGCATTAAATTAAAATATATTTTGATAAAGTCAAACAACGACTCTTTAAAAACAGATGACATACCTGTTTATAACACAATTTAAATTTTAATTTAAACGCTTAACTTTGTCTATACCGTTTTAGATAAAATATCAAAAAATAGTTATTATTCAATATTTTCCGACAATTGAAAATGCTTGACGAGTTTTTGTTATTTTATACAGAAAATAGAAAACACAAATTATTATATAAAACCTAAAGATATTAACATTTCGATCGATATTTAGTCTGCCTTAGACAAGCCGTATATAACAACAATAATTTTAACACTCTTTGCAAGCCTAAGTACATTTTACGAGTTTTTCTACGTACGACAGTATGCAGTTAACTCTGGATCTGAACCGAATTGAATCAGCTGTTATCAAATGGTTGCGGACTTTGCTTCCAATGAATTATCTTGTTTCGCTGATATCGGATTTCTCTTGGTAATCAGTAAACTAGAAAACAGAGAGCTCATCTTACACGTCTTTCATGGTGTTTATACACTGCTATTGGAGACTGACAAGGACATATATATCTATACATACACACTATGAATGATTCTACAGTCACTTAAACCGAGCACCTACTGTGTGGCACAACCTTAAATTCAACAACGACATATACAGTATCATTTCATAATTTAAGTTACCTACGCATATCGGTGAAAGAATGTGACAGCAGTTAATTACAGATACGAAAGTAATTTTTTATGCGTAAAGTTTGTTTGTATCACTAAGCGATGTAGTTTATCTCTTTCTTCGTGAATAAAGAATTTAAGACCATACGTAGCATTAACAATTTATAAGTAAATTCAATTGAATATTTAGCATTTTAACCACTAATAAAAATAGTAATACTTGGAGTATAAAGTATTTAAAAGTCTGTACGACAGTTAAAGTCCAGCGTTCTTTTTCGGATAAGCTTTAAAACTTATTCTTCGAAGTTTATTTTTTACTACTTTCATAACAAACAGTAGTCAAAATATTCATGATTTGGGGTCGTTGGTTGTACTAGATGTTTAATGTTTATGTGGTTGTGAACATCATAAACAAAAGTACCAATAGGTTGGAAAACAACTAAATAAACAAACATTGTTGCCTTATTCATATTAACTACGTCACGTGTGATTTAATAAACCAATGAACTTATTATTTCTAATGAATTTTTTTTTGCGATGAATGGTCGTACAAAAGAATCTGGTATTATATGGTTCTATCGTACAAGATCTGACATCAAATATTTATTTCATACAAGAATTGATTTGTTCTTGGTTGACAACACTAATTAATACCAGGTCTTGCATATAGTGCCATATGACGCAAGATCTAGCATGATGGCACTACGGGGTATCAAATCTTGCATGAAAGTGTCACATGATATCAAATCTAATGTGAAATTTTACTACATGATATAAAATTTTGGATAACAGCACTGATGACACCAGATCTTGTTTTACATGCTACTTGATCTCGCATGATAGCACCACATGATACCATATCTGGTATTAAAACATTAAATGATACTAGATCTAGCATGTAAACGCCATATGCTACTAGATCTTGAATGACATCATATCTAGCATGAAAACACCACATGTTATACCCATGATGGGCAGAACACCTATAGCCCATAGTGTAGTTTTGTGCTTCATTCCAAACAAAGAAACAAAACCAAATCATGCTTCGCCTGTTAATTTTAGAAAATCGTGATTATAATATTAGTTGTTGAATAACATTTCGATATAGTTCGAATTGTCTATTGAGCTGATAGTTTTATTCGAGCTGCGTTCTACAGACTCGTTTTGAACATTTTTAGCAACTCGCACATTGCTCATCGTTGTTGTAATATAAGATGTTGCTATAAATTTAGAAGTGCGAAAACTTAACATAAAATATTAATCATTTCTTTCCTAAAAAACAATATGAAGTATATAAAGTGAGACTTCCTAATTCTATAACATCAAGAAGCATCCGTATCGCTAATTTACCTCATTATGTCCAACTGTGGTTTCGGGTGGCTTTCCCGCGGGACAATCTAGCTACGCAGTTAAATTAGAACTGCGGGGGCTCGACTATTGTGAATTTATCGATTGTTTGAATTTGCTTGACTGATGGGGCCACTAGGCTGGCTTCGCAGCACTGTGTGCCTTTGGTTTGGGGTCTGAGGGCCTATATGTCTTCCTTTTGAGACAGTGATTTAGATAATGAGAACTGTACTAGACAGGGTTGTCTAGCTTTGGCTAGCATACAAAGACCGCCTACAAGCCCGTTAGCTAGTCAGTCAGTTGTACCTAAACACTATTCTAACAATCATAATTTTCTGAATAATAATACCCCACTGCGCATTAGTTACAGGTAGTAATCTCTGCTTGGCAACGGTATCTCTGTGTTCGGGTGCTTGCCGGTTTCACATCGCATCCATAACAAATAATTAGGGCCGTTTAATGGACATTGGCAAAATTACGTACATATGGCCTGTATCTTGATATGTTGTCTCGTGAGTTTCGTTGAAAAGTTTTTGTATTTGTATGGTATATTAGGTGATAATTAAAACTCTGAATCTGTGTTCTCTTATGTTATATATATTTGCTGTAATTTATCTGTGAACGTGAATGTAGCTTAAAACAAAAATCGCATCTTTTCTCTTAAGTTTTCATTATTTATCTTCATTTTATATTCGGATTTACTTTTCAAACTCTCCTAACTGTATGTTTTTTCAGATATTCAATGTGCATTTGTTCTTAGAAAATCTTTTCAAATCGTTTAAAATCATAAAATAGTCCGCTGACCAATCTTAGAAAGACTAAGCTGAAGATAGTCTTTCATCTATTTTTGATACATGTTTAACAGATATAAAACACAGCAACCCGAGTGCAAGTTCAGAACTGTAAAATACGTGGACATACTTCAAAAGATCATTTTATGATCTTGTACTGTCAGTTAGCTCAGCGATAAGCATGAGCGAACCTAGCGATAAAATATGGGACTCGAATAGTGTTATGCTCTACAACAAAAATAATAAACAAAATATATTCGAATCTACTTTGTCTTGTCTTGTTTAATATCGTAATTTTTCTTTAAAACACCAACCTTAAAATGCCTTCGAAATATTTTTCTCTTAGTTTGATTTTATAGCTTGTGTAAAATAAAATTTGCAGTTTAACTTCCAGTAATTGAATGAAACGCCAGAGAATAAAGAATGTATCTGGTATTATAGTGTAAACTTAACACATATAAACGTTTTATTCTTTTTATTACCTTCTAAAACAATTATACTATTTTCTGATCCTTTTAAAAATAAATTATTATTATTATTATATATTGACAATTTTGTAAGTTAAAAGATGAAGCATTACTCTAGTCAATGTTACGATATAACAAAACTGATAGTTAACATACTGATGACCCCTGAAAATACCTTGCCTTAAATATGCTGCACTTATTGTAAGTATCAAAGTAATTACCCCTAAGAATATCGTGCCTCAAATATACTGCACTTATTGTAACTATCAAACTAATTACTTTTGAATATACCTTACCTCAAATATACTGCACTTATTGTAACTATCAAACTAATTACTTTTGAATATACCTTACCTCAAATATGCTGCAAATATTGTAACTATCAAATTAATTACCTCTGAAAATATCTCACCTCGAATATAGTGCACCAGTTGTAACTTAAAAATTCGATCATAATCCAAAGTACACTTAAATTTTGAGTATAAATTTTATATATTATTTTATCACATTGCTAAGTAGAGGGACACTCAGTAGAGAATATCTCTGCCACACAGCGTTGATCATATCTGGCTCTCAAAAAAAGTACGAAATGTGTCCACATTTTTATCGTTATTATCAGATACTGAACAGTTTTGGCAGAACAATGCTTTACATTTGCCCGCCAACTTTCATTAAAACATTGAAAAAAAAATTGTCCCCACGTTAATATATAGAAACCATTTATATTATTTTCGTGACCTTGTTGTGACATTTACATTTGAATTTTAAAAGAAATTAATTCTAAGTTGAATCATAGTCCAAATGTATACCAATTTTTGTCTAAAACCGTTCCACAGTTTTCGAGAAATCTTTCTGACAAATACAGTGGTAAAAACATGACCTTCGTCCACCTCCGGTGGCGAAAGTCAAAACGTGAAGTTATTTATCACACTTAACTGGGTTTTGCTGTTTTCCCGTATCTCTGTGGCGTTATCATAAAAAGGCGCAGTTGTAAACTTCAATATATATTTGAAGCTAATGTTATGGTTTTATATGGTTTCAGTTATCACTGAAACCGTTGTGAATACTTGATCCACAACGCTAGCCATAAAACAGATATTGGTATACTACCGACATTCAGTAAGTGTACTGATCTTGTATGACTAAAGCAACATCAATACATGAAAACATAAACTAGCTTGTAAGTACAAAGTTCGTACGTGCAGTACTTGTGAGAATGATCTCGATGTCAATGTAGATGCAACGGTCCAAACCAAGATGTCAAAATGGTACGAGGAAAAGATGAATCTTGGAAACCTTCTAAAACACAGAACATGATGAGATGAATCAGGTTTTGCATTTACTATGATACCAAAGTACTTGCTGCAAGTCTTTCTTCCAAAATAATGTGACATCCATGTTGGATACAGTGCTATGAATTAGTTCTGAACTCGCTTGTAAACTGCTTGCTGAGATCCTGTAACTCTCTGCACAGTCCGTTAGAAGCAGGGCGTAATGAGCGAGCAGCTCGATTATTCCTAAAAAAATTACCATTACCAGGCGAACCAGCTCATTCTGATGAAGAGCTAAGCCTCTTTCTTCCAAGAAAAAGACAATTTCTACAATCCTCTTTAATATGATCTCTATATAATAGCACAGGCGAGAATTAATATATATATATATAACTATTCAATCACAAATGAGTTTAATTTATGTTGTTTTTTAACACTCTGCTACACTGTGACCATATAGGGATTATGCAAACTCCTTCCCTAGTGTCGTGGATGACGAAAATGTCACCCTCACTGTTTTGTTTGCATTTATTTTAAGCGATTGATATCAACCATCACTACATTTACTTCCTTTTATGAAAAAGTTTTTACTTACTTGTATAATTAAGTGCAAGAGATTGGGCTGAGTACTTGTTGAATGTTTGTTATATAAAACAATAAGATTAAGTAAAAATTAATAAAATGTTGCAAGCCATGAAGTGTTCAGGATAAACAAGTGTAATGACTTAAAATCTGTAGTCATTATAGATGAAAAAAGTAGCGTAATTTAGGATTTTAAGTTCGGTTTAATCTCGTAATGACAGTGTTTGTAACACAATTATTTGTCCTGATCGTCTGTGTTGACATCAATGAAAATGCAATTCGTATAACTAGAAACGTACGATGACGTGGGTTGGGCTGTTACTTGAGCTTGGTACCCCGCTGGTGCATCGGTAAGTCTACAGATTTACAACCTTAAAATCAGGGGTTGGGTTCGATTCCCCATCGGCGGACTCACCAGATAGTTCGGTGTGGTTTTACTATAAGAAAAAAACACACACACACACACATACTTGAGTAGCGGGTAGTGGGTATATTAGATATTACCCATCGTAAATATAATATTCTTTTTTCTTTAAATATAGGCCTGACATGGCCAGGTGAATTAACGTGTTCGACTCGTAATCCGAGGGTCGCGGGTTCGAATCTCCGTCGCACTAAACAAGCTCGTCCTGTGAACCGCGATGACGTTGTAAAGTGATGGCCAATCCCACTATTCGTTGGTAAAAGAATAGCCCAAGAGTTGGCGGTGGATGGTGATGACTAGCTGCCTTTCCTCTAGTCTTACACTACAAAATTAGGGACAGCTAGTACAGATATCCCCTGTGTAGCTTTGTGTGAAAAAAAAAAATCTTAAAATGTAATAATTTGGCTTTTTCATTTCGTACACTCTTATGGACTTTGAGGTGTATATATGGAAACTTATTGTTTCACACACACGCACATATATATTAGAAAACCTCTGTTTAAACGAGACATCAATGTTTTTGTTTACTTGCACAATAATTTGTTAGTAAAATTTAACAATACTAACCCGGAACAGGTACACAGGATTTTGCAGAATCTGATTTTTCAAGTCATTCTAGATCGTTTGTTTTCTGGCTAACGCTTTTACCAAAACTTGATTGGACAAAACATGAGGCGATTTCTTCATATGATGAGGATTTGATGTTAGAATAAACTTATTTGAAACACGTTACGGTAAATAGAGGCTATCAACTTAAAATAATTGATTGGATGTTTAGTAAATGTTATAACAAACTCCAAATTTCTGGAAGTACTAAATTGCAAGTGACAAAAAAGGAAGGTAGAAAAAAATGTGTTTGCCGTATGTTTTCCCATGTTCAATAAAAATAAGTAATGCTGTTTAGGTAAAACATGAATTGGCAAATAACGTTTACTTTTCAATTAAAATTAAATCATGTAATTAATTATTTGAAAGATATAATAGAGAAAACGGATAAATGTGGTATATACTTGTAGTTCGAGTAATATTAATCACACAAATGGGAATTTAAAATTTAGAATAAAAAAACAGCAAAATGCGGTGGATGAATTAAAAGTGGGTGGATTGGCTTTGGCAGAACATGTTACTGATTGGAAACATGTAAGAATGCTTAAACATGTAACGGAAAAAGATGAACTAAGAGAACGTTAGACATTGTTAAAACAAAATGAATATAAATAGAGATCTAGGCCCAGGAGTCATGAAGGTATATTTTTGTAAATTGTTGTTGTAAATGGCGTCACTGTAAAAACATGCAAATTATACACGTGTATAAGTTTCTAAAAAACTTCATGTATACTTCGTGTTCTATTATCTAAAAGATGGGGCATCATTTTCACTGAGATATCGATGTTTTTTTTAAGTTTTTGACTTATATATTTTTGAAATTTTCAAATAAATTACTTTACAAGTAAGAAACTTTGAGGTCTCATTTTAGTAATTTGATTTAAAATTATTTGCACAAGTGGGATTGACCATCACATTATAACGCCCCCACGGCTGAAAGGGCAAGCATATTTGGTGTGACGGTGATTCGAACCCGCGACTCTCGTATTACGAGTCGAGTGCCTTAACCATCTAGTCACGCCATTCACGCCTCAGTTGAATAAGATTAGTTAGAATTATGCAACAGTAAAAACTGGTGCTAAGAACCACAAAGAGAACAACAAAGTAAGACCTATATTTTGTATAAAGTTCTCAAAGATTATGAAAAGAAGTCATTTTTCTATTATAACAAGAAAAAACAACCTAAAGCAGTCAAAGGAAAAACGCCAAAGGAATCCAAAGAAACTCTGCATGAAAACCTTAATCTGATACATATTTAAGTATATTTTAATGTATTGAATTTAAATAAGGACTATATTTTATATTTCTACGTTTGGAAAATTACTTATTTAATTCGGGTTATTTATGTTTAGTTGAAAATGGCATTTAAAATGTTTGTACATATATTAATACATGTTAAACCACGACCTTTGAGGTTAACAAACCGGGATAAAACAAGATAAAAAACTGAAGACTTTAGAGACTTTAGTGTAATGTTATTTGTATCTCCAACAGATACAATTGTTTGGCACATAGCAACAAAACTTTACAACCATCACAAATGTCTTGCTCACGAGCTATTGGCTGGCGAACAGCAAAGTTGGTATCGCAATCTGACACCAAAATTAAATAATAAACAAAGCTACATTTCTACTGAAATAAAATAATATAAAATTTATGAAAGATCAAATAAAAGATGGATCCAATTTACAGATTTTACGTCATCAAATTCAGGAAAGTAAATGACCAAAACAAACTGAATTTTACTAATAAATTATTTCGAAAGGTATTACATAAGATAGTGCGTATAAAATATCCTAGCAACTGATTGGTAACTAGGCAACTTTGTTTGTTAGAGACTTTTTTGCTTAGACATAAACAACGCATTATGCTGAAAGTACAGTACTTCACTTGGTCATATTATGATGAAAACATACCGTGAAAAGACATCTAGCATTTCAATGAATGTCTTATTTCGTTTATCAATGGCTCAAACATATTTATCAGTACATTTAATTTTGTGGAATTTTTTGGGTTTCAAGCTTGCTAGATGGAATGGTGTTTACAACTATGACGGCAAACGTTTTACTTCGTTAGCTAATGTAAACCTTGTGAAAATCAGTAAATAAAAATATAACTATAGTTATTAACTTGTAAACTTGAGTCACAATGTCTGTTCTTTCTCGGATAATATATTCTCTGAGAGTGTTAAAGAACAACCGAATGTGTTGTTGCAGGGTTTTTATCTTTAAGCTAGAAGTATCTGATGTTTGGACGGACATTATTCGTCACCTGTGTTTATCATATGAATAGTTTTGAGAAAACACACTAACAATCAAAACTGTAAATATTTTTCTGTAAAGCGTGTGGCAAGACTGGAACACCACCTATAAAGAGTGAACAAAAAGTCCCCCCTCACTTAAAAATGTCGTTAACATGTTACATCTTTTATTAGGTAACAGAAAAACATGTAAAACTTGATGGTTTTTAGAACGCACTTGACGAGATCTATTCAAATATGATCTCAAATCTTAATTTTAACACTGGCTTTAGTAAATACCTAATCTTTTCATAATTTTAGTTATTTCTTCTCATAAAATGTATTGTGCACCTACTGTAGTTTCTTATATCTTCTTATTCCAATTAAGCTACAAAATTTAATAATCGAACGTAGAAAGGAAACTCAAAATAACACCAACCAGTTTTATAAGTTAATATTTAGTCGGCATTCTCTTAAGGTTAAGTGATATTTTACATCGACATGGCATGCTTTCAGTGAGTTTGTACAAATATTACCGAGTGACTGACTTCCAGTTTTCTATGATGACTTCAAAAGGTCCATCTTCCTTGTTTAGCTTGCGATCTTTGTTAATCGGTTTAACTCAGTTTAAATTTTCAATCATATTGGTATCAGATGATTGGCTTTGCCATTCCATAACTTATTTTTAAGATATATTTTAACGACTCCACGATTGCAGACAAACTTGTTTGAGAGTTTTGTAGTCTAATTGAAATAAGAAGAGCTAAGAAACTACAGCAGGTGCACAAAACTATTTGTAAGAATATGTAACTAAAATCATGAAAAGCTTAAGTATTTATGAAACCCAGTGTTCAAAATAAGCTTTGAGCTCATATGTGAATAGATCTTGTCGAATGCGTTCTGAAAACGTATAGTTTTACGTATTTTTCTGTTATCAAATAAAAGAAAATTTTGTTTGTTTTGAATTTCGCGTAAAGCTACTCGAGGGCTATCTGCGCTAGCCGTCCCTAATTTAGCAGTGTAAGACTAGAAGGAAGGCAGCTTGTCATCACCACCCATCGCCAACACTTGGGCTACTCTTTTACCAACGAATGGTGGGATTGACCGTAATATTTTAACGCCTCCACGGCTGAAAGGGCGGGCGTGTTTGGTGCGACTGGAATTCGAACTCGCGACTCTCGAATTACGAGTCGAACGCCTTAACACGCTTGGCCATGCCGGGCCCAAATAAAAGATAAAACACGTTAACACAATTTTCAAGCAGAGGTTCACTTCCTCTTGTCTACCCCTGCAACATAAATATGCTTAAAATATAAATAAACTTCAAATTTAACGTTTGTCACCTTAAAGTGTAACATGTATTGATAACTTATTTACTTGATTATATGCTGACAAAGTTATAATTTATTCAAATAACTTCCTTAAATTTCATGCCAGTATTATGTTTTTTATTTTTAATAGAATAAAACTCTCATTATATGTTGCATGTCAAGAAAAATTGACATCTAACTTGATCGTGTTGAATGACAAGGTCAAGTTTGTATGACTGTTTTTATGAACAACAGGCTGAACAGTTCGACTAAAGGGCAGGTCCGGCATAGTCATTTGGTTAGGGCGTTTGAGTCGTAATCTGAGGGTCGCGGGTTTGAATTCCATTCACACCGAACATGGTCGCCCTTTCAGTCATGGGGTTTTATAATGTGACGGCCAATCCTACTATTCTTTGGTAAAAGAGTAGCTCAAGAGTTCTCTCTAGTCGTACACGGCTAAAGTAGGGACAGCTAGCGCAGATAGCCCTCTTGTATCTTTGTGCTAACTTTCAGACCAAACCAATTGACTCATGGCAGTTCATTAATCTGAATTATACTTAGTCTGAAAACCCTGCTTCAGAGATAAACGTTAACAAATCTGATTTTTTTTTTCAGTGAAAGTGAAACCATTCTACATTCCATAATGTTTGTGAGAAACGTGGACATTCATTAAAAATTTGTTGAAGGTTTTAAATCACGTTTTTTTTCTTGTTTTTCCCTTTTGTAATACTTAATTTATTTTTCTCAATTTTTATGTTAAAAGAACTTTTTACCTAAATTTATCCTTATATTCAACGTTAAAACGTCATTCAATGTAATATTTTAACACATGTTAACAATGTTTTTGTTTTCAACTTATATATATTGCTTAATAAGTAAGATCCATGGCTAAACGTTTGTTCGTTTTTTTTTCTTATTTGACATTTTGTATGAATGTGGTAATTATGTTGCAAGAGATCAAGTTTCCTAATGTATTAAGGATATTTTTGCGATAAATACTTGAGAGTCTTATTTGTATTGCTTGAATAGGTTATTTTTTTGCAACGAAGTGATAATAAATAAATATGTCATGGAGAAACGTATTTCGTAGAATAAAAACAATTTTTGTGCCATTCAGCTAAAAAAAAACTCCGTATTTAAAATCAAGGACAATTTCTTTCAAAAAAATTAAGACAATTGTTTATTAAACATAATATGCTTTTATAAATCGCAAACAAAATATATTTTTAAACCGGTCTTGCTATTATGTTTTGTTATATTTTTAAACCGGTCTTGCTATTATGTTTTGTTATATTTTTAAACCGGTCTTGCTATTATGTTTAGTTATATTTTTAAACCGGTCTTGCTATTATGTTTTGTTATATTTTTAAACCGGTCTTGCTATTATGTTTAGTTATATTTTTAAACCGGTCTTGCTATTATGTTTTGTTATATTTTTAAACCGGTCTTGCTATTATGTTTAGTTATATTTTTAAACCGGTCTTGCTATTATGTTTAGTTATATTTTTAAACCGGTCTTGCTATTATGTTTTGTTATGAAATGAAAGAACTATTTTTTAGTAAAGAAAAAAAGATGAAAAATTTTCCTTAAGAAGAAAAGTTCGTGCATTCACGTACAAAATATTTTTGACAGAAATAACTAGCGATAGATATCTTTAGATACTACACGTAATTGGCTTTGTTCTCATTAATAATAAATATTTATTTTTAAAAATCTGTGGTGAGTTTCTTTTTCCTCTAGGAACTGTTTGTTTGTTTTTGATAGCCGTCCCTCATTTAGCAGTGTAAGTTTAGAGGGAAGGGAGCTAGTCACCACTACCCATCGCCAACTCTTATACTACTCTTTTACCAACGAATAGTGGAATTGATTGTAGAATTATAACGTCCCCACTGCTGAAAGGGCGAGTATGTTTAGTGCAATAGGAATTAAAACCCGCGACTCTCTGATTACGAGTCGAATACCTTAATACACCTAGTCATGCCGGAACGATGAAGTGTAAACAGACATTATTAAATACGGGTGGTTGATATCGTTTTCGTTTACGATAGAAATGTAATTTCAAACTTCGTTAATGACACACAAGACAAATAAATAAACTGTAAGTTACGTTTTCACACCGTCTAATATAAGTGTTTAATGTAATTTTTGTAAAGCATGTGATATTCGGTTGTTATAGTGAAGCTGATGTTTGTCTTCACATGTATTCTCGGCTGGCATGGATATCAAAGCTTCACAAGATTTCGGTGTTCATTTGAGGTTCGTTACTATTACTGAATATTGCCAAGAAATTGACTGCTACAATTATGTCGCAATAATTTTGCTATTTTATTAACTTAAATTATGACCTTTTTAGGACTGTGGGTTGCTAAACCTAAGCCTCCATAACGAACATATTTTTATGTTGTTTTATTTCTGTAGGATCACCACGATATGTACTTTAGGAAATATTTATGAGAAAGTGTTACGTGTGAACTTTTTAGAGTAAATTGAATTTTTCAATATACCAAAATATTAGCAGGTCGATAAGTTGTTAGGATATTAGTTTTGTTGAAATGTTTTTTATTTATTTATTTGGGTATATAGAATTACACTGACTGTTACAGAGTAAATTTTGATTATAAGTTATTACTTTATTTTCTTTAATGATTGAGTGTGACATCCATTTTTTATTGTGCTAGGTTTCCTTATTTTTTCTGATTTAACCTGGAACAAAGGTTCTGAGGTCACGACACTACAGTTTTGACATTAGTAGCTTTATAGAAATAAAGATAACATAAATTGAAGTTTAGATACGTTTCTAACTTTCTGTGGTTCTTGGTATAAGATTAACACTTAGTTTGACCTTTTCCATTCTTATTATAAGAACCTCTAAGATAAAGCACTTTTCCTTGTGTTTCTTTTTCAACCTCGAACTCTGAGTACGTCTTGCAGTCATGAAGATAATCAATTAATTTTGTTTGGTTTTCCTTATATAGTCAAAGTGATATCCACGTTTCGTACACAAGTTACTTATAAGAAAGGGTGCTTATATCTTTTATGGTTTCTATTACCAAGCCCCTACAATTTTCCACACAGACGAATGCGTGTATTTGATGATTATACTGTTCATTATACAGAGACTTTGTGGTAGCTGAACAAAGTTTAACAGGTTGCATAGTTCACCTTCTAATGCCGTTCATTATACAGAAACAGTGTGGTAGCGAGACTAAATGCTAACAAGTTTCAAAGTTCGCCTTGTATGTACTTGTTTATTTACATTTGAGATAAGAGGGTGGTAAAAACAGAAACTTCTTTGCCTCTTACTAAGCCTATAGTTTATTTCCCGATTTATTTTAGTGCATTTTCTACAAGTCCTAGAATTTCTTTAGAAAGGTTTATTAACTGTTGATCTTACAAATATACAATGTGTTGGCTCCTGTGTTCATATAGATTTTCCACTTTATTTTTTTATTGTTTTTTTTTCATTATTTGTTACAAAGATCAATAGTTATTATTTATGTTATCTTTCTCAGTCACATGTCGTTTTTTGAAGTTTCAATTCCGGTGAAGTGTAAACTTTAACTTTTCTATGTTCATGAACACAACCACTATTTCGGACTTTTAAATTTAGCCGACCACATTTCACAACAATAATAAGAGTTCAGCTGTGGTTTTGTGGTTTTAGCAAATATTTTTTACAGCTATATTTAACTCTTTGTAACGATGATTGAAAGTTGTATGTTGTTCAGACTATGCGGTTTATAATCTAGTTGATGTTATATTTTTACTGAGTATGACTACATTTAAGTATTAAACGTACAAAGAATATAACTTTAAACTACATCAATAGTTTTGTTTTGAGCTTACTTACTGGTTAATCCCATTTAATTACAAATTACTACTTTTATAGTGAGTAAGATCTGTATTCAAAAGATGCCACGTTTTGATCACTGGAGCGATCTTTCTCAAGTTGTATACTTGATAATGATCAAACCAGTGATAAAAACATCGCATCTGTTCTAACTATAAACCTTACTTACTGTAAAAACGGTTACGTTTAATAAAAATATTTAAATTACGTTGGCCATGTATCAGACAAACAAAAACGTAAAACATAAAGCTAAAATACCGCAGTGATATTCTGGTGTGAAGAAGGTTGAATATGTTACATTAAAATGACTTTCAGTATGAAAATCGACAAATCACTGACAACCACACTAAATATAAAGACACGTTGGAATGGCTTACATCAGATTTCCATTTTGGCATTGTTTAACACTTGAAATATGTGTTAAGTTTGAATATCGCGTAAAGATACACGAGGGCTATCATCGGCCCGGCATGGCCAGGTGGTTTAAGGCGTTCGACTCGTAATCTGAGGGTCGCTGGTTTGAATCCTCATCGCACCAAACATGCTCGTCCTTTCAGTCGTGGGGGCTTATAATGTGACTTTAATCCCACTATTCGTTGGTAAAAGAGTAACCCAAGAGTTGACGGTGTGTGGGGATGACTAGCTGCCGTCTCTCTAGTCTTACACTGCTAAATTAGGAATGGCTAGCGCAGATAGCTACTCTTTTATCAACGAATAGTGGGATTAAACGTCACATTATAATGCCCTTACGAGTGAAAGGGTGAGCATGTTTGGTGTGATGGGGATTCGAATGCGAGACCCTCAGATTAAGAGTCGAAAGCTTTAACCCACCTGGCTATGCCGGGCCGTATTTGAAGTATGAATATTGTGTTGCCATTAAAAATTATCGGTTTTAGTAAAGATATGTATGTAACAGTCTCTTCCAAAGTAAGTCGTATATATAGCCAGATCAAAAGTATGTGTTTATATTTGGTATTTCGAACTTCCAAGATAGAGATAACCCACTGGGACATTGGAAATTAAAGGAATATAAATCAACTCGAGGGACCACGATCATCTAGAAGGAGAACTCCATTGTCTTGTAAACAGGTAGACATCCACGAACACAAAATACATGGCAAAGGTCATTCACTTGTATCAGGCTGCACAACATAATAATGAAGGATCAGCATCTGGAAAAACGACATTCATGTGTACATAAGTTACTTCTATGACATATCTGTTCAGTCTTCACATACCTCAAGTTACTGTAGAATTAAACAAGTATTTAGTTCATTCCAAACGAATAAATACCATCAATGACTCTGATGTGACGCAGTACTTGTGGATTCGTGCTGTTTAAAAGACCGCTGGGAGACAGAAGGCTTCGAATTACGGAAAGTAAGCGGTAGGGAGAGCGGAGTACTTTGGATACGTCAGCCTTATGAAGGAGCTTCTTGCAATCGAAATTGCGTTGCAGAGCTGTTGCAAAGATGCACGTTTGTCAGAAAAAGTGTGAACAGACATTGTAAAATAGACTTTATCTACGTGTTGAGGCTTCAAAGTTGTTTTAAGTGGTTCAACTGTTTAAGAAAAAATAACCAAAAAACTCTAGTTTCTTAAAATACAACACTTAGATCTTTAGCTTCCCTTTTAATACATCTTATAGCAAAAGATTTGCTATATATCCAAAAATTTACAAGGAATATATTATACTTCGTTCGGTTGTTAATTTTATTAACTTACTCACTTGTAATCTTTTAAAGTATTTTTACAACTATATTCCTTTACCAAAAAATACCCACACCATATATTAATAAATAAATATATATATAAAGAGAGAGAGTTTAAGAGATAACTTAAAACCGTATCCTTTGTTTAAAGTGATAAGGTAATATCCCAAAAAAATTGCACTGGTACGTAACGTTTATAAAAATTTCTTTTCAAAATTAGCGATACAAATATATGTTGATCTTTGAGCACTCGAAGGAAATAACACAAAATTTAACATGTGTCATATGGGTATGTGCAAAGGTTTAATTTAGCAAACCATACTCTAATAGAAGATTGTAATTCAATCTGTAATTCTATCAACTTGTAGTTAATTTCATTTTTAAACTTGATATAAATGTTCTTACAGCTTTGTAGTTGCTTTCGTTCTTATGAACTTATGAGGAATATGTTTACAAATCTGTAATTCAATTCATTGTTAAGAACTACAAACGTGTATTTTTACCGACTTGCAACTCTTTTATTTTTATGAACTACAAATAGGTGTTTGTAATTGATTTTCATATTAAGAGTTATCTGTATTTGGTTTCGTTTCTATGAATTACAAATTGGTATTCATACACAATTGTAATTAATTTCACTCTAATGATAAAAAAGATTAAATGTTTTTAAGATACCTGTAATTGGTTTTGCATTAATAGACTACTAATGGATATTCCTAAAGGCATATTGTTGGTTTGATTTTCATAAAACTGTTGTTTGTTCTGAACATTTATTAAAAGACGAGTTGGCCATAGATAGAACATTCTGAAATATT
Source organism: Tachypleus tridentatus (assembly GCF_004210375.1). Classification (NCBI taxonomy): domain Eukaryota; kingdom Metazoa; phylum Arthropoda; class Merostomata; order Xiphosura; family Limulidae; genus Tachypleus; species Tachypleus tridentatus. Next base: position 86,196,988 of record NC_134832.1, on the reverse strand, counting down.
TCAACACAATGTCAATAAATGTATGAGCTAATTTGCTTTAAACTCATTTTAAAAGATGTTTATTCGTTATATTTAGAATGAAAATAATCAGTTTTATTTTAATTGTGTACCAAAATTGATTAATAAATAGCTTTAAAAGTAATTTTATTCTCACATAACATTATCCACCTTGTTTGAAAACACAGAACATAAACTGATTTTCATTGATTTACACTGGGCCATATAATAATTACTCTTAAATGTTGCTAATACTATAGTGTCTGATTAGAAACTTTCCAGCGGTAAAATATCATAGTGGCTCTCACAAGCGAATATTAAAAAGGAAAAACATGGATTATTAAAAGGAAAACATGTTGACGTTTGGAGTTAATAGCAGTCTTCATATTTCTCCAATGTTTTTTCTTATATAACTAGAAACACAGCTTATTTAACTGGTAGCTACATAAGTACAAAACTTCTTAGTTTGATGGTTTTCTGAAAGGACATAAAAAAGCTGTTCAACACAGTATTGACACAAAGACTGTTTTTTTACATTTGGTATGTTTATTCTTCATACCTTGGTGGTCTTTTTGAAAGGTATTAAGAAATATTTCAACATATTACTCACCTAAAGTCTTTCTTTCATATAATATTTAGGCAGAGTATTCATGAATCACAAGAAGATTTTCGAAACGTCGTCCTCTACACATTTCTACAAGAGGCAATTGCCGTCCATTCAACTAAATTTCACCTAAAGATGCTTTTTACATTCTATATGTTAGTTATATGTATCCTCCGTACCTTGTTAGCCATCTGGAAGTATGTGAATATATGTTGTTATTTTTCAGGTTCAGTTTTTCATTCTAGTTTATCTTGGAAAGTACAAGTAAGAAGTTGTTTTACCGAAAAAGACTGACAGTAAATGTCATCGTCGTTGTTCACAGTAGTTAGGTATATTCTCAAGATCGCTTATTTATTATTTAACACATGTAAAATAACGATTTTATGTCTTTACTGTTGAATGGAAAACATTTTTTTTACATCTTTACGTGTTAAAGTAATTTATTTTGGTAGAATACTGGTGGATTCTTAAGTTACTCCCTGAATTGCAAAGATGGATCTTTCCAGGTTGCCGGTGGTACGTTTTCATGTGTCATAACAGTTGAATAAGAATAGAATGCACCATTGTCAAAAACAGAGGGGTATGCTGGGTAAAAATATCCAGACTGTACTATTTCAGGATCATTCTTGATCATTGCCGTGTTTCCTTCCCCCATGACCCTTTTCACTTCTTTTAGTACAGCCATATCTGACGGAACTCGTCCATCGAGTGATTTCTTTATTCCTCTGGAAAGTGAGATACCAGAAAATCCATCGCTTACGTCACGCGCGAGATCTTTTATCAATGTCACGTGACCAGCTATTGCATTTTCTTCAAGTGTTTTTATTGGACCTTTAAGTACCGTAACATCAGATAACCTCACATCTTCAGAGGTGAGATGACAGGACTTAATGGTCGTCATAGCTGGATTTAGACGTCCTTCTTCTAGCGAGCTTTGGGAAAAGCAAAGGTTCCGAAAGTTATTTTGATCGCTTGATAGGCCACGTGAAGAGGAAGAACCTTGTTGTGATACGGTAGTTGCTACAGGTTGTAGGGCTACTGGATCACTGTTCGCAAGAGTATCTTCTGAAGAAGATGGAAGAAGAGATCTTTTGGAAGCTGAAATTTCACATAAGTAAACATCAAATACTTTTGACAACGTTAGTAGATACTAAAAATAATATGACAAGTTTAGTTGTCAATAAAACAATCTTTATCTTCTTAGCATAACTTATTAAGTGAAATCAAAATTCGGGAGATTATATACACAAAAACTAATAATTTAGCATTATAATGAGTATTTATAACAAACAGTAAGATATAAGGGTTACAACTATTTAAGTTTGTAATTCAATTGTATTAGTTGAAATACAAAGGATAAAACAAAAACTGATGAAATTGAACCAGCTAACATGATAATAGGTAACGTAAATAATGAGATATTATTAGTTTAATATTATAAACCTGATATTATGACTACAATATTATGATTATAATATCATGAACCTGATGTTAGTAACTCAGATTTATGACTCTGAGATTAGGAACCTGCTGTCAATAATTGATTTTATAAGCCTCGCATTTCATTTTATTTATTTACACTGTCTGAGAGTACCTGTTAAAGAATTAAGAACTGTATATATTTACACTGTCTGAAAGTATCTGTTAAAGAATTAAGAACTGTATATATTTACACTGTCTGAGAGTACCTGTTAAAGAATTAAGAACTGTATATATTTACACTGTCTGAGAGTACCTGTTAAAGAATTAAGAACTGTATAAAAGGATAATGTTAGATGGTGTTCCTTTTCTTCTTCCTCTTGTTATTAAACCTCTAATGATCTCATTAGATGTTCATTGCATACACTTATCTGTGAAACCTAATAATTGGTACATTTAACACGGCCCGCCATGGCCAGGTGGGTTCAGGCGTTCGACTCGTAATCTGAGGGTCGTGGGTTCTAATCCCCGTCACATCAAACATGCTCGCCCTTTCAACCATGGGGGCGTCCTTATGTGACGGTCAATCCCACTATTCGTTGGTAAAAGAAAAGCCCAAGAGTTCGCGGTGGGTGATGATGACTAGCTACCTTCTCTCTCGTCTTACACTACTAAATTAGGGACGGCTAGCACAGGTAGCCCTCGTGTAGCTTTGCATAAAATTCAAAAAACAAACAAATTTAACACAGTAAATACTGGTGTCTTTAAATTTAAAGCAAAAAGTCTGTAAAAAAGCGAAAATGTGTCGTATTAAGGTGTGATTTTCTTTTCTTTTTCGGGTACGAGTCCTAAAGAAACTAGCTCTTTTATACCAAATGTCGGTTTCCAATCACCAAATCAAAAGTTACGATAATCTAGTCATCAAATTCTGGGTTATGGATACTAACACACACACACATAATGGATCATCGTGATAGCATTTGCTTACTCTGCTGGGAAGCTTTACAAATTTTCAGAGACGTTACATTACATGAATCTGAGCATTTATTAATGTTCGTAAACTAGTAAGTGTTCATGAAATCAGATATTTGCGTTATGTTGGTAAATTTATTTCTTCTTTAATTAATGGTAATGGTATTACACAAAAAAGTAAGGCCCAGCATGGCCAGGTGGTTAAGGCACTCGATAATCCAAGAGTCGTGGGTTCGAATCCCCGTCGCACCAAACATGCTCACCTTTTCAGCCATAAGGATGTTATAATGAGACTGTCGATCCCACTATTCGTTGGTAAAAGTGTAGCCCAAGAATTGACTGTGGGTGGTGATGATTAGCTGCCTTCCCTCAAGTCTTACATTGGTAATTGAGGGACGGCTAGCCTAGATAGCCCTCGTGCGGCTTTTCGACACATTCAAAAAAGAAAGAAACAAAAAAGTATACAATGTTGCTTTATCAATATTTATTTTGATACAGCTAGAATTTCGTGCATCATACTACGTAAAGTTCTGAAAGATATCATCACAAACAACAGATTTGTTTTTGTTTCAGAGCACAAACCCTTACGCTACTGATAATTATCTATATAATATATAATTTACACAACTCACTTTTAAATATTATATAAACAGTGTTTGTTTGGATTAACAGAAAAAATAAGAAAACAATTTTTATATAAACTATTTGTTCTTATTAGAACTATGCAATTTTCCACTGTCTTATTTTTAACACAAAAAGAATACTAGTTCTTCACGGGTCGTTTTACACCTTTTCTTAGATATAATAACAACAAATGTGATAGTTGGATAACTTGGTGGCTTAATAACTTCTTCCATTTCAATACTGATTTACAATAAATGAAATCTGATAACATCATATCAGAAGATCAGTTTAGCAATCTGAAACGAGAATACACATTCAACTGAGAAAAATAAACGCAGCCACGTTTATCATTGGCGTATGTTTAGCTGTTGACTAGCATCTGTCTCAATCTGTCTGTAAACACTAATTGTGAACATTGTGTATTAGAAGGCTCATAATGTAAATTTATTACTTGAAGAAGTTCATGTTTAAGTAGATGAGTTAACAAAACATAATGTTTAAAGGCAATAAGCCCCCTGTTGGTATATTTTGGCTGTCCCATCCTCTAAAACAAACTAAAACTATTAAATAAATGAATTAGAAATAAAGTTAGTCAGTATTATTCATATATCTATCAAGCTTTCTTTAACGTTCACTCAAATTTACTGCCTTCATAATATCTGAAGGCAACACATTCCATAAGACAGTCATCCTATTTGAAAAATGAATTTGTTTTAGCTGAAGACGGTTTCTACAGTGTCTAAATCTATAGTTATGTCCCCTAGTTCTAGAATTCTCGGTATGAAAAATGTTGATGTATCAACACTATTAATAGTGTTTTTACAATCTTAAACACCTCAATTAGATCTTCTCTAATTCTTCTTTTTCTCAAGAGAAAACAATTTAAGGATCTTAATGTCTTCGCATGTGACAATCTCTCAATCCCAGGAACTATTTTAGTAAGCCTCCTCTGAATTCTTTCCAACAGTTCAAGTTCTTTCCTAAAGTAAGGAGCCCGAGACTAAACACAATATTCCAAATTTTGGCTTAACTAGTGACCCATACAATTATAACCTCTTTAGAGTTGTATTCAATATTTCTATAGATACAACCTAAAAATCCTCTTTGCCCTGCTACTAGCAGCAGCGAAATGGATGGCTTAAGAGATTAATCAACTATTACACCAAGATCTCTCTTTTATGTTACTGTTACGGCTATTTCTATCCAAATTATACCTATTATTCAAATTATGATAACTTATATGCGATATCTTTCATTACTATGATTAAAACCCATCTGCCATTTATTTCTTTAACTCACTAAATAATTTAAATAATTTTTAAAGTAGCAGCATCTTCTTTATAGCCAGCAACACCCTTGACCTTAATATCATCAACAGGTTTAACTAATATATTGACCGTTCTTTCTAAATCAAGACTGAACCCTAAGATACATCACTTACAACACTAATCCAGTTCAACAAAAGTATATTTATAACAGCCTCCTGCTCTTTATTTATTACGTTTATTTACAAGCCATTCATGCGACAGCTTGTGAAATGCTTTCTGAAAATCCAGATACACCAGTTCGACACCTTCATCCTCGTCTAAATATGTAGTAATATTTTCAAATCATGTCAGAAGAGTTGTATCCTTGACCTCATTTAAAACCCGCGGGGAAATGTAATCTGACTTAGAAAAGTTATCATTCTTTAAACTTACCAATTTTATTTTAACAAGCTCAGAATTTATGCAATTGTCTTGTTCAGCTTTATTTTCATCTATCAGTTGTTCAAGATGAGGAATACTGTTTGTTAGTAAAAACTGAAGAAGAAACAGAATTTAATGTTCTAGTCATTTCATAATCATAAGACACAAACCTTACTTTATCATCTTTGAAGGTTTCTATCCCTACAATAACATTTTGTTTACCTCTTAATGCATTTTTAAAAAAAAAAATCTTTACTTTTAATTATTTATGTTTCCAGCCAAATTTTTTGTACATCATTTTGCATGTTCTGATTTTGTGTGTTCACTAAGATTTTGGTTTATCCTAATCGTCAAATTTTCTATAATATGAATCAATTTAAATTTCTGAAAGTTATAATGCTTTTCTTTAATTATTTTTATTATATCCTTTATGAGCCAACCTGCTTTTTACTTGCAGCTACCATTTTATTTCAGTAAGGGAAATATTTGTTTTGAATATTGGGAAAAAAATTGACATTTGCTCATTGTCTCCAAGTAACTCTGCTGCCTATTCCACAGCAAATGATTCTTGCTGCATCTTTCAAAATTTTCTTTGTTGAAATTTGGAATCAATATTCCTGATTTCCACATGTAGCTAAACATCGAACACGATACATGATCACTTATACCATTGTATCATGAAAGCTTTCATGCTCTCACTTTTCACTTTCTAATAATTAATAGTCTTGTTCAAAGCATCTGAAATATACATGAATTCATATGTATAAAAATCATTAGAAACAACCATTTACTGCTCAATTTCTTTTTACTTTATGCAACTATTTTTTTTCGCTCTTGTTTATGTAACTTTCTACATAATTTCCGCTCTTTGTATATGTAAATACATGTGACACCAGATTGTTTAGATTTTGAAATTATTTTCAAAACATGAAATGGAGATTGCATTGCATTATATGCTTTCTTTTTTTAGCTGATAAATTTAACGTAGAACTGTTTTAGCTTTATATGTATAAATATGATTATGTAATACCATAAATAAAGACATATTAATGTACATCTGTACTGCCTGCTTTTATCTTAATACGACCATCATTTTACTTTTTTTCTCTGTTTTTGTTTGAAAATCTGTCAGTTTATTTTTCTCTCTTTTTTACTAGATAATTTATGTAAACATACATATATAAGATTACGTACAATTAGTCCTTCTTCAAATTTATAAATGCCCTAGAAAATATTGCATGTTTGATTCGTGTTATTAGCTAACTTTCATATCTATGAATGCCCTTGTATACATTGCCTACTTGTCTCATGTTATCAGTCTACTCTTTGACTGAAACTGGGCATGCTATGGCATAGAGACAGAAATAATGAACAGCATACACGGACAACACCATTAACACTCGTTGATCACGGTAAGAGTTTAAGGGAAGGGGCCTGTGTGGGATAAGCAAGTAGTAGCATATGTTTCTAATCAACATTCGTGGTCAGGTGCAGCTTGCTTGTGTACGAAAAGGTGGTCATTTGTCTTTTTCCTAGTCCAGTGAGAATGACCACGAACGGAGGGGGAGAAGAGCTATGACCTGGAACGGTGCTTTCGGCACGACAACTCAAAGTGAACTCAAGCTGGGGAGAGGCTCATAGAGTGATGGAACGCCAGGCATCCGTGGGGTCAAGAAATGAAGCAGGACAAACTGTTTCCACCCTCTCCAGATGCTCTCGTACGTTTGTGTTCATCACACGGCATGCGTGTGAGGACAGTTTTATTATCTGAATTGTTGTCACTTCACTTTTATTTTATATTCCACTTGATCCAGGAGTTAATAGTGAAAGAAGCAATAAAAACTTTTACTGGAAAGCGAAGTTTCAATCCCGCTTCAAGTGGACTGAGTTAATGAGTTAAACTGAAACGTTGTTGCAAAAATAAAACTTAAGCCTTCATATCCCATCAAGAATAATAATGAGAAAATAAACTTGCTTCTGTAAAGACAGATCACATGAAAATGAACGAAACACTGAAGGTCCTTCAGCTATAACGTAATACAACACCAGTGCGTACAATAATCCTTCACAAATAACATACTTCTGTCATAACCTTGTTTACCACATTTAAACAGTAGAGAACTCAACCAAGAAACACGTAAAACTCTGTTGTTGTTTTTTTCAGAGATGTAATCAAGTTACTCGAGAGCTATCTCCGCTCAATTTTGGGTAAACATAGTTGGGTGAAAGCAGCTACTCAATAGAACCCACCACCACAATTTTGAGCTACTTCAACCAGCACGCCAAAAGACAACGTATTTTGTTCCCAAATTAATGGTCAGGAAACATTTCACTACATTGCTCTTAAGATCTATATTGAGAATCATTCATATCCACATATACCTATTCGTTTATTAAATCTTTAAGTATTATGCTTGTCAGTATATCACAGCATTATTTAATCTGTTTTTCTTAAAGTATGAAAAACCAAAGTGTAAGTTTTATGGAAATGAGCGAAATAGTGGTATAACATTTTATATACGATTAAATGTTCTAGATGCAACTTTAGGTGAATTCTATGTCGAACAGCGAGTGGTTTCAAAAATATATAAAATAACATACATATTTTATGAGTGATAACAAATCAGTTAATGTAGCATATCATTACATCTTTGTACATTAAAAAGTCTTTCAGAGCAAAGCAACAAGGTTTTAACATGTTAAGATCACAACTTAATGAAACGAGTTTGCAGTCAATCTGTTGTTACAGGTATGAAGACATACTGTCTGAATTTATGGTGACAGTTTGTTAAATTTTACGTCATAAAAGTACAACTTAATGTTTATTTTCAGTTACAAGTCGTATCTTTCTCTTGAAAGAACGTTTATGCTTCAAGTTACATGATTAAGCAGTCAAGGATATGAATAATAGGCATAAAAGCGCTCATGCATAGCGAAGCCTACATATGGTATTTGCGTAATGATGCTAATCACAGACATTCACTTCAAACACTGTAATAAAATGTAATTAAAATGGTCATTGTTTTGTAATCAAGAAATAACTACTTGACATTTCACGATAAGATACCATTTATTAATAACAAAGAAGCAATCAACATTACAGAATAAGTAGTTGTTTTACATTATTGAAACAACCAAACAAGTTAGCTTTTCAATCAATAAATGGTACTTTTATTGGACAGATTTTAGCGCGTTCACAACAATATAATTACGTTCTTGCTGCTTTAATATATTTTCATAAACTTGCTTGTACAAACTGTTATTCCTGAAATATTAAAAGAACAGCTTATTCTTAATTAGTGGCAAGAGAGAGTGAAAATAACCTGCGAAGAAACTTTTTGCGTGATTAATTATAATTCTAGTTAATTAACTGATATAATTTTCGAGTGAAGATATTTTTCGTCCGTATGCATTTTATTAACAATATTACTGAAATAATTTACTGCACTACAAAAGTTTATTTACACAATTTTAGAAAGTAAAACTCATAAAACTTTCCTTGAATTAAAGACGTTTTTCTGACCTTGGTCTTTGTTTTTATGACGCAAAAAGTTATGGTTACGACGGCTGTTCGAGTATTAGACAAGAAAGTTATGTGAAAGTTCAAGATTAATGTTTTGTAGGCTTGTGTATTACAATACAGTTTTGAGCTTTAAACTGTAAGTCATTGTTTAAAACAAGACTGTAGTTTGAGTGGAGCTGTACAATGTTTATTTATTGTAAAGTATCTAGCTGAACCTTAGTTTGAGTGGAGTTGTACAACGTTTATTTACTGTAAAGTATCTAGCTGAACCCGGTGGGATTTATTTATCTTATTACCGTGAATTAACCTGGTGGGATTTATTTATCTTATTACCCTGAATTTCACAGTGGTCTGGTTTCTGAAGTGTAAAGTCTATAAGTTATTATAATATTTATAGCAGTAGAGGCAGTGCAAGTGACAGATGTTTGTACACAATTATCGCTTTTTAATTATCTGTTAAAATTTCCTTCACCTTTATTTTTGCTTATTAATTTATTAAATATACAGTAAATATACAGTAAATATATAAGTTTTTTTGGCATTAAAGCAGAGCACGATAAACAAACATAGTTTTGTGATTTTGTTTTAACATTGAAATTGTAATTTGTTTTCAAAATACTGATCATAATTAGTTGACAAATGATCTTTTGTCTGTTTATTTGTTTTAGGGTAAATACACATTGGCCTCTACTGTGTCCACCGCTGGAAACTTCATTCCGGATTTTAGCGTTCTAAGTTCGTAGAATTATCGCTGTTTTACCGGGAGACAGAAATAATCTTTCGTAGAAATGTTCTCGAAGCACATTCATTAAATCTCTTACTCACCCTTAAAAACCAGGTGACAGTTGGCGTGCTTTAGAAAATCCACTGAAAGCAATATGCAATTTATGCGAGTGTGTCAAATATATTTTAAACTATTCAAATACAACGACCAAGGCCCGAGTGAGAACCAGTGGTGCTGATTGTAAATCTGCGGATGTATGTTCAGGCCCCATTACCACACACACACACAAAAGGCTCCACCTCATATTTTTTAACTGTAGGTACGTTATAAGGACGAAGTTCAAATCCCACCATTTCGTCAGACAAAATTAGACCAAGAACTGGTCGTGGACACTTTTGACTAACTTTCTTCCCTGTATTGTGTCAGTTAAAAATTAGGGACGACTAACCAGATGAACCATCAGCGAGCCATTTGTGTCTCATAAATACTGACTCCATTATTCTGACAAGTAGACGGACAGATGGCCAAATAAAATGTACATATTGCGATGTGCCACAATGAGCCAACTCGTGTAACACTAACTGGTTCCATAAAATATATTTGGTATTCTCAACCTACTCGGAACTATACGTCCACTTGTGTTAGATGGTTAATTTAACCAGTCGCCAGTACCTGCACCTTCATAAGAGATACCAACAGCTAACCATCAGATTATACATGGGTACAACTTATTTTAACTTAAAAATAACTTATAGTATAACGTAGGGAAAGTTTATAGATCTAGAATGATATACTAACATATAATTCATGATGTTAGAAAAACATCTAGGTTCACGAAGTCTTGATAGAAATTAATAAAAACATTATAACCCGAGTGCTTTCGAAAAATGAAACGTCACCTTTAGAAAACGCTCATTTCATAGGGTTTAATTCATTTCTGTATTATATAACATATAACCTGACCTTAGTCCTAGCCCAACACATCACATAACATCATCTGTTTCCGCTGTTGAATTTTGGCTGCACATTTAAATATAAATATTCTACATATTTGTTTTAAATCTCAAATCAACATTTGTTTTAACGCCAACTGTCGATAAAGTCGTTCTTTATTATATTACTTCGTAGCAGCGAAATACGAATTAAATGTAAAATAATTAGAAATTTACGACTGTTTTTCTAATGGAACATGACTGGCCTTAAGGATGTATGAAGATATAACTCTTATATTTTTCTTTTTGAAATATATATCCTGAATGATTTAAAAGCTTTGAATGAAAAACTGGAGGAAATAATTTTATTCAGAAGATCAAACAAATAAATAAGTAGATAACATATCATTCAACAATAACTTGTGAAGTAAGAATAAATCAATTTAAGGTTTTTAATGTCAATGCACAGTAATAAATTTAAAACGCTATTCGGAATAAAACTTGCGTTTTCATATTCAAAATACGCTCGATAAGTTAGTCAATGATGTGTCTTATTACAGTAACGAATGAACTTAGAACATTAGAAATTCAACTTTTCCTCATTTTATGAATTCTTACACCAATGACTCAGTCTATAATCGACATTTCTTCTACACATCCAGTACATATTGTGTGTTGTACAACTCCTGCCCGGTTACTTGAAGAGGTCTGTCATTTCTCAGTAAACCCTCAAATGCAGGAAGCTGTAAGGCGCAGTAACATATTACTGTATTCATTACGGTCAAACGCAGTAATGTTTAGTATGTGTTACGCTTGAAAAATGCAATAAAACTTTGGAATACTGTCACATAGGAAGTGACCCGGATCACACTGGAGCAAGTAAAATGAGTGGGCCTTTTTTATTATGAGAGAATATACATCCGGGTGTAAGTAGATGATCTGTTATTTTAACTAAAAATTAACATTTAAAGTATTTGTAATGTACAAAATATTTATTTCATTAATTAGCATCAAATCATGGGTCATAAGTAAAAAGAAACATATTATTTTGCATAAGCAAATTTATTGTTCTTATTTCTAAAGGATATTGCTGAATCTTATAAAAAAAAAAGAAAAAACGAAGAAAATGGAAATAGTGAAAGCCTGCTGACACTAACAGTTGTGATAATTACCATATAATATTATGTTAATTATAAAAATCAAGGGAAAAGAGCTGTGTAAGGAAAATCAGGTACCATGAAAAACCTATCTGTGTAAGTCAAGCCAGATGCTGTGGCATTCTGAACCTAAAAGTGTAAATGGAAAACTAAGACTGGTGAAAACTAAGGATATTTGCTCAAAGTAAAATTACTCTAAGAAATATTTCAAAACCGTTTTTGTGAACAATAAAAATTTCAGATAAAATAAATATAGGGTTACGAGACGTAAGTCTTGCATCAGTTTACAAAATTATTTGAAAGAAATATATATATATCTGTTATAAACTTAGTAATACACCACATCGGAAACTTTGTTTACACTGTTAGGAATTGAATACCTAAAATGTTTGGGGGTCATGTTTAGCTTACTTATTTAAATGCTTAACAATTAATAATGCTTAAACAGAAACACCTCATTGTTTCGTTCAGACTTTTCTTTCTCATGTTTACAAACATATTCCATGTCAGATATTTAGTTTGTCTCTGGACGTATCCACACGATTAAATCCACACGGTTAAATCAGTAAAAATAAAGTGTATGTTTTTTGTTCTAAATGCTTATACTGTTTGGTTTCAAAATTTAAATATATCATAGTTTCGTCATGATAATTTAAAATAATAAACTCAAAAATACATGTTATATGTATTAACTTTTGGCATATTTTTCTTATCCATCTTGCTACATAGATTCCCATTCGTATTATTTCCTATGGATTCAGTAATGAGAGTGTAATGTAAAATGTGTATTATTTTACATTTTTATGAACAAACGGATATTTACATGTCTCTACAGGAACGTCTTTTTATTTCCAGCGAGATGGAAAATTATGGGGAACTTCAATGAAAACCATACGTTTGTGGAGAAAATGTGATCTGAAAAACGTATTACACATTGTTGAAAACCTTATTTAAAACATTATAGCTTTTACTTGGAAACTCACGTTATATAAACATGTATAAAAACTGTAATATACCTTGGTAACAACTGTGTAAGAAAGAGATATTATATCAATATTCAGTATCTTGAAAAACTACATTAGTAGATTTATTTTATTCTTCCTCTAAAACATAAAGCAATATTGATGTTTACATTATTTATTCACTAGTTTCTTACATAATTTACAACCTGATTCGATAATCGTGATGGGCACATCACAAACAGTCTATTTTGTAACTTTGTGTTTAATAACAAACAAATAAAAATATTCACGCTTCATGGTGAACTAAACTAACAAATACAGATTACTTCTTCTTTTAAATCGTACTTTGTTGATTTTCAAGAGTTAAATATACATAAATTTCTATGTTACATATATATATATATGTACATTTCATGGTAACCCAAAGTAACACACTGAGAAACACATATATCTTTGAACATATTTTCTTTATTCATCCTACCTTCAGACTTCGATTCATATTGTTTTGTGTGTATTCAAGCTTAAAGTAATATGTGTTAATATACGTTTCATCATTGTTTTGGAACAATTTTGGAGTATTATTCAGTTGTGTAAATAATATATATTTAACTTCACGTAAGTTTAAATACAAAATATTTCCATTATGGTCATAAATAGAATTTTATATTCCTAATTACAACTTTAAGTTCAAATATTACAATGATGTACAACTGGTATTTATTTACAGTTTAGTCCTTTTATTTATGCTACATGAAGGTTACACGCATGTTTTGTATGGTTATAGATAGTATTTTATATTCCTAATTACAACTTTAAGTTCAAATACTACACTGATGTAGAACTGGTATTTATTTACAGTTTGGTCCTTATATCTAAGTTACATGAAGATTTTTTTGTGTGCGACATGTCACGCATTCACTTGCCAAAATGAAAACTATGTGTGAGTATCGTGATACCTACAGTCTTGATAAAGTGTTTATATGAACAACAACGTTCACAAATCCGTTTTGTTTCTTGATAACATCAAAAGTATACTCTTCTGGTTTCTCGTTCGCACTCGCAATCTATTCATATGCCGGATTTCCTTTTTAAGAATAGTAGTATATGACTTTTAGGGTCTTTTTTTTAATAACATGCATATGCCTTCTTATTTACACCGTTGAGATTTAATATTAAAAATTCGCCTGGATCCTGCACAACCCTTAACATCCTGTTAGTTTCTAACTAACACATTAAAATTCATACTTCATCACATAAAGATAAAAACTATGATCGACATTTAGTATTGTACCTGTGCCAGCTCTTTATCTTTCACTGAGCAACGTCAGATTTTTTATTTATATTTTTAAACTTGAAAAGTCTTATGTTTATGATATGATGAAATGAAAAATGTACACAACCGTGGATTTATACAGGCTCAGTTGATGGCAGTGTACAAAGGTATAATTTTTCTTGACGTTCAGTTGCACCCATTAAATGCCTGATTTGGAGTCATAAAAATAGTTATATATACTACAACAAGATTATACTAATTTCTTCTACACTATATTATGAGTGTATTAATTCTAATCCTAAATCATGTATTACAAGTAGTGAATGAGATGTGTATAATACATAAAGCAGCAGACAAATTCTACTTACTCATATTAGTATGTGTCCTGTCTCTCTGTCGTCTATTCTTGAACCAATTGCTAACTTGGGTTAAGGTCAGTCCGGTTTTCTTTGCCAACAGTCGTTTTTCATCAGGAGTTGGGTATCTATTCTGAAGGTAACATTCCTTCAGTATCATACGGGACTTTTCTTTAAAACAGTAGACTGTCTCTTCGCCATCCCAAATTGTTTTCGGTAATGGATACTTTCGTCGTAGGCGATACTTGTCCACTGCCCCCAGCGGTCGACCGCGGATCTTCTCAGCCTCTCTATAATGGGCTTTGTACCACATCTGTTGGAGCTCTAAGTGATGAAAATAATCAAAGTTGTGGCTTTCAAGAATCGTATAAAGCTCTTTGTAGTTACCTTGGTGAAAAGCCACGGTCGCTCGAGCCCGGAGGACTGACTCTTTGCAGCGTAGTTGCTCAATGGATGGAAGTGACCACAGGAAACGGGCTAGACGATCATTGTCTCCGGCCTGTTGAAGGGTTTCACATACACAAGCCACCTGATCTGGAGAAAACGTCCAGTTTTTTCTTGACAGCATCTCAGACACTTTTTTGTCGTTCACCAGTATGGGAGGATCGCTTGATATATCTTGACCAGATATTTCGTCCTCCATCCCAATCAATCTATCCTCTAGAGAAGATTCTCTGGACACGTCAGTCGAGGTAAGCTCGTTAGACATATACGTTCGGCGTATGTTCTCGAATATCAACGATCGTTTTGTTCGATGTTCGCCTGAGTAAGGGGAAATATTGTCTGATGCCATAGATAGGCGATCTGGGCTTGAACCATCAAAGTTAAGTGAGTGTGAAGTCATAATATTGAACTGGTAATGTTAGACTATTTCCACTATTGAAGACTCCAGCGCCCTGGCCGAAATTAATAGATTATTCTCCAGGGCTGAGAACATCCCCTTTTAACTAGGACTCGCTATGCTCCCTTAACGACGGCGCGGTGTCTTCTCATTCGATGTGAGAAATGTCTGCTATTGGCCAGATTTTTCCTCTTTATGCGGATACGACTACTAGATGCGTTCGACGATTGATTCGATTCAAAGCCAACTGAAATATCTATAAAGATTATTAAAAAGTAAAATCGGATGTCGGATCGCAGCACCATTGACAACAACGATAATTTTATATTTACATTAATATTAACAAACGGAAACGAATAAATCAACATTTGCGAAATAAAAACAAAACAAGACCGCATTTTTAAACTGGGACAAAACCGAAGAAACTATTTGTAAGCTCTATTTCACGTACCGTGTGTGAAAGCTTATTTTGGGAACAGTCAAAATATTTTACGTTTATGTTTCCGAGTACATTGCTCGAACGTTTTTCCTTACTGAAAATCGAGGTACAATTTATATGTATGTGTCGCACGTACGTTCGTTCGTATGCATGTTGATAAATGTTTGTATGTATATATATATATTTTTTTAAACTGGTTGTTTGTTGGAAAAAAACATCTTGAAAGTTTTTGGTAATACTCAAATCGTCAAGCCTAACTTTATGACGTTTCATGGTAAAACGTGTATCTTAATACGAGCTTCGTTATTTATTTTCTTCTCGAAGTTAATTATGTGAGCCAGAAACACATCATGAGACATCTTGATTGTGGTTATATAGATGTTTACAGGATGAATTTGAAAAAGTTCATAAAATACCTTGTATTATTATTAACTACACAATAGAGTGTTTTTATAATAAAACATAATAGGAACAGAGCGGAAATGTTAAGCATTTGATTCTAGGGTTCTACATGTCTATTAAGAAACGCGTATGGAAATTATTTTAATCGATATATTAAAAAAAACATATATGAAACTAAATATTAACTAATATATAAATAACATTGGAACCAGAGGGTGTGTTGAATATATGTACCCAGTATGTTCCACATGATAGTTTGTTTATAATCTACGAACCAATACGTTTCTCCTACCACACTATAAGTAACTTCTACGTAATGTTTGTACTACATTCCCTAATATTACCCTAGAAACTTCTATACAATAAAAGTAAACACTGTTTTAACGTTACCTTAGCAACGTGTACATGTGATCTACCTGAATAATATTTATTTACACCTTTTCCTAACAACTCGAATGTAATTATAATTTCTCCTTCGTTAACACAGCAACTTTAGTACAGATACCTCCAGTGGTTCTTCTCTTCTAATACTGACCTAGCTTTATGATTATAATGTGTGTATCTATACTGTACTGTCTCTCTTAACATAATTCTAGCACCTTTTAGTCATACATACATATATATGTATATATTCAACCTGTGTCATCAAAAATTACCTTAGGAACTTACATATAAATATAGTTGTATTGAAACGATTTTGTATCCTCACCGTGTCCTTAAAATATATGAAGACTCACCCAGTCAATTTCTATCGGCCCGGCATGGCCAAGCGTGTTAAGGCGTGCGACTCGTAATCTGAGGGTCGCGGGTTTGCACCTCCGTTGCACTAAACATGCTCGCCCTTTCAGCCGTGGGGGCGTTATAATGTGACGGTCAATCCCACTATTTGTTGGTAAAAGAGTAGCCCAAGAGTTGACTATCGGTTGTGATGACTAGCAGCCTTCCCTTTAGTCTTACACTGCTAAATTAGCCCTCAAGTAGCTTTGTGCGAAATTCAAAAACAAACAAAACAATTTATATGTGACGACTGTGTATGTATCTTGACAATAGGCCTGAAGAGTAGTTTCCATTGAAAGAAAGGCTATGTCGGAATACTTTCATGTTCAAAGCGTAACTTTCTTTCCTGCATACTTTTCGTAATCCTTGTAGTGTTCGAGAATGAGCCAATTTCAATAATCCAGTCGAAAAGAAATCTGTATATATGCAGCGTTTGGCGACTTGACCAGCATATTTACATGTGGGCTAGCATGAAACTCATTTTATTACCTTGCTACTTCAGGTATGGGACGATAGAATGGATATACTTTGGAACTGACTTGAATAGCTTATCCAAACAGCGTTTTTGAGTACATTGAGTACAACTGCCTGGACATGTAAACATCTTTCACTGACCTTGGCCACCATTCCATCCTTTGACACAAGCCATCCCTTCTTCCATTTGATCTTCTTCGATCATCATCACCGAAGAAGGTCAAATCGTTGTTCGCTCCTCTACATAAAAATTTTCTCAACCCAAGCCAGCCGTTTTTACATATATATTTTTCTCGTCATCACTGATGAATAATTATTATTTTGCCTTTCACAATCGCTTTAAATATTATTCTAATCTTCGTCTATCTTGCTATTGCGGGATTTACTTACCCAAAAATTTCTGTATATATAACAATAACATGGGAACAGTGGGAAGATCATCTGCTGCCTTGGCAAGTATCGAACTTGATAGAATAAAACAAATTCGTTACTTTCCTCTCGTCTACCAGTTTGTGTTTTTGTTATTATCACATTCTATTCAGTATATTTTTTTGTGATGAGTGAATGTTTATCTGCAAGTTAGATATCTTTTGTTACCTTTGTAAGAAAGTTTCAAAGAAAGACTGGATGTGGTTTACAGAATTGAAACTTCCTGTCAGGTGGACCTCACATAGTAGTGAGCAATTTAATAATCACTACTTGGCTACTGGCTGATAGTAAACTAGCAAGAACTCTAAGAATATTCCAGTAGTGTGTTATTTTTATAAAAAAGTTCACAGTTTGATGATAATAAATTATAATTTGAACCTTAACGGCGAAACATATTGATTTAGTTTATTGTTAAAGTAGCTTAATATATAATGGTTTTTTTTTTTTTATCTGAAGCGTATCCTCATTCAAACTGCATTCGATTAATTTGAAGATTGGTTGTTAATAGCCGTTCAACATTCCTCATCATGTAGGACAGAGACATATTGGCTTAGTTAAGTAGATGTTTTACAAGTCACTTGAAGTTTCTACTGAATAGACATGTTGGTGAATCCGCTTACGTACATATGACTTCTGTCCCTTTACCGGGTGTTGATTGTGTTAAGTGTTGCTCTGTGGGAGCAGTGGACAGCTTTTGTTAGTAGATTCACACCTATTACGAGACGATATGCTTTTTGGGTAAGAGTTGTTGCAGGCTTCATTCTGAATGGCAATGATATTTCAAATACATGACATACCGTTGTTTTCTAGTTTCGTTAAGTATAAGGAAGCTCCTGTCTTGGACATTCTAAATCTTTATGATATGAATGTATGAATTTATATGTCGGAAAAGGCTGTTACCTATTACATACTTTCCATAAAAGCAACAAGTTTTTAGTAGCATCACACTACCTATGAAGACCCAAACACTGTCAAAATGTAGTTCCGATACATGCGTTTCACCTTGACTTTAGATCGATTGTAGTTGTTACATTACTTACTGATTTGTTTACTCAGAATTTTAACATAACGTACTCAACTTCTGTAATACGCACACAGATACACACTGGCTCCTCCATAACTAATAGCACAAAACCAATAATAAGCCGTGTGTGGCTCAATGGTTTGTTTGATTGACTCTGAATCTGAGAGTAGGAGATCCGCGTCCTACTGTAGCAAAGCGTATTTGAGAGGTCGTTGGTGAGATATAAGAAAGAAGGTAAAATTTAGCTATTAAATTATATTAGTCAGGGTAGGCATTGGGTGTTCTTAACTAGATGTATTCCCCTTAGTTCGTTAGTTTAAAATCAGTGACTGAATTGTAATACAGAATTAATGATATAATAAGTTTGGCCTTGATGACTTCCTTATTATAACCACTGAAACAATAGGATAATTATTTAGAATTATCATTATACTAATAGTTTTGATATTAATATTCATATGAAAGAAATATAGTACATTATGTTCAATTACTTAGCATTATCACTTTATTAATAGTTTTGCAGTTACTATTAATTATCTTAATGATAAGTTCTATGAAGGGACATCGGCAAGTCTACGATAACTCTAAAATCTGGAGTTCGATGCTTTTTGATTGACACAGCAGATATCTTAACATGGCTTTGTCTTAAAAATAAGCAAACAAAACTTATCTTTTAGCCATGACAAATCTATATATAAATAGAGATTGGCATGGCTCAAGATAATAATAATATATAAAAACAAACTTAAATTGCGACATGATTAACGCATAAATATTTACACAATCTGTGTATAACTAGTAGTTACACGGAGTTTTGAACAATGGTTGACACCATAGTATTCAGACGGGAACAAAACAGTAAGGCAAAGATGGAGAAATTAATACGTTTATTCTCTGTGTAGTCTGAAAGTCCAGATGGAGAAATTAATACGTTTATTCTCTGTGTAGTCTGAAAGTCCAGATGGAGAAACTATAGATAAATGCAATGGGTAACCAATATCTTATTGCTACTATTCATTTTGGATCTATAATTTAAGACCATAATTGGGATCAAATATGTACACCTGTCAATTTTATATCTAAAGGTTGCTTTGGAGGAGTGATAGTACGTGACTGATGTGTTGACAAGCTGACGATCAAGTAAAAAACAGTCGTCGTAGTTCATGAAACTAATGTGTTGTTTGCCGTCCGATCACCGAAAAATGAAAAACAAACATGATACTTAATGAAATTAATGTGTTATTGCAATCCGATGATCGAGAAAGAAACAATAATAATCATACTTAATTAAACTAATGTGTTGGTTGCAGTCCGATCACCGAGAAAGAAACAAGTATCATACTTAATACAACTAATGTGTTATTGCAATCCGATGACCGAGAAAGAAATAATAACAACCATACGTAATTAAACTAATATGTGATTGCAATCTAACGACAAAAAAAGAAACAACAATCATCATACTTAATGAAACTGATATGTTATGCTAAAAAAGATATTACACGAATTAGAATACTGAAAAATTTATTTAATAATATTCGTATGTGATACAACAAACATTTGAATTAAAATGTATGACCAAGAAATGAAAACATTTTTAGATAATAACAAACAAAACGAAACTTGTGAAAAATGTGATAATACAATTCTATAAAATGTTTCATAGAACCACATAATTTGACACTAAATTATTATAAAGACTATAAGAGAGTCAAAATTACCCACAAAAGTAATACAACAAAGGATTGACTGAATTCCTTCCATAATAAAAATTTAAATCAAAATCAGAAACTACAAATCAGTGAATGTATGAAATGACATGTATATAATGTCGAGTTTTACATGTAAACAAGTAGTTATATGGTTTGGGTGTTTTTAAGTGGTAAACAGAATTATTAAATAGTGTTGAAGTAGCCAAGACTGACAGCGAGGGCGTGTTTCAGATCTGTTATGCAGCTATTTTTAATAGTTCGACCAGGCCCTGCATATCCAGGTGGTTATGGCACTCGACTCGTGATCTGAGGGTTGTGGGTTCGAATCCACGTCCCACTAAACATGCTCGTCCTTTCAGCCGGGGGGACGCTATAATGTGAGGGTCAATCCCATTATTCGTTTTAAAAGAGTAGCACACAAGTTGGCAGTTGTTGTTGATGACTAGCTGTCTTCTCTCTAGTCTTTCACTGATAAGCTAGGGACTGCTAGCGCAGATAGCTCTCGTGTAGCTTTGCGCGAAATTCAAAAACAAACGATCAATCTAGGCTTAGTAAAATCTATGACAATATTTACTAAACTTAGCTATTTTTTACTTGTCACTTAAAAGGAATAAAATAAAGGTAATTTTGTAAAAGTTAACTGCACGCCTCACACCGTTAAAATTGTATTCCACAAAAATGTATTTCTGAAAGATTATTATGAAACTAGTATATTACATGTTTTTCCAAACTCAAGCTATTTACAAAAAGTTACTTCCATGTATAAACATTCGAGTAAAATTGTGATTTTTTCTTTTAAATATGCGAAAGTTAAATTGAAAACGGAATGAAATAGCTTATCATTGGTAATGAAAATAATATTTTTCTGCAACTGTTCAACTATCGATAAACTCAGTCATGTTCATAAAAATGAGAAACACACAAGCAGGAGGTGATACAACATATTTTAGATAAATATGTCAAAATAATTATGAGGATAATATCATAAAATTATGAGAATTATATCCAGATTTGCAGGATGTTGTTTTTTACACCTATTGGTACCATCAACATATTCAGTCTTCTCAAGTATACTAGATTTTTTGCACTACCTCTCCGTTTCCCTTTTTCTATCTTCCAGGATTGGTGGTTGTAGGAATTTATCATAAGTTGGAGAACCTTGTTATTATATTCTTTTGGCACTGGTCCTCGATGTTGCTAGCCCATTGTCATTAGATTCGGATGCTGTTAAAGGAAATTTGCTCTGTTAGCTAGTTCCTCATCATGGCTTTCAGAAGGTATCATCCCACTGGGTATATTCTGTTCAAGTTTTATTTTTTTTTAGTTTAAACAACATTTGTTGTGGGTATGATGAAACGTTGATGACCCACATCATTCAATTTAATATGACAAAAAAAATCTTCTCAGAATGTGTTTTACATTTGTTTAAACTTTTCTAGGCACGTCATGTTGAATGATGAAGTGCTAGGTTATATCACTTTGCAAACGAGTCAACAAATACGAATATCGTGGTCTTCATTATGAAAACAAATCTATGGAAGTCTATATTACTGGAGAAAGATAGCGTATTCTTTTAATTACCCTGACTTTTAACATGAAGTAAGCCAGCGTACTGCTGCTTGACTTCACTTTGATTCTTAACATGAAGTTACTGTACTGCTACATAACTTTGATCTCTGAGCGTATCGCTGCAGTACAATACATATCCTGTTCAGACATGGCTAACATTTTCATCTTTCCACACAAACTGTGCAAATCTTGCTATTCCATTTACGTTGCACAATATTAAGGACATTTAGGACATTCCTAAGGAGTCTTCATGTTCTGAAGTGATTTAAAAATTGCTCACCGCATAATCTTAGGAACTACAAATCAAATTATTAGTTAATTTTATACATTCTCGATTTCCGCTTAAACCATAATTACATCTAAATTGTGCTAATTGAGGGTCATGTTCTATTCTTCTTTAGTCTAACTGGAGCACCAGTCTAACAATATTGTATTAACATTGCTTTGCCATTGACTGTTCGACGTTGTGCGAGCTAAGTATACTGAATCAATATTTGATTATGTAAGTATTCTTCAGAAGAGCGGTGATTTAACGTGTTATAATTCTTTCTTCTAAACTTCCCTAGCCACATGAATGACAAGTACTCGTCTGTACGAGTGATGCCTAAATATTCAATAAATCAGATCACAGCTAGCATCTATCTCTTCACATGTCCGACAACTCTCTCTATGCAGGTCTAGACTTAATATAACCCTCACATTATTTTAAAGTACACATTTTAAATCACCAACCACACATTTGGTTTAGGTTGAAGTGATAATACAGAAATGTAGTCATAAGTGTCGGTTATAGGATGCAAATTACATAAAGCTGTGTACTACTTTTATTGGGAAGTTCCAACTTCTTGAATTCAATTTCAACTCGTGATTGACCAAAAGTTTTAGTTGAGTTCATACAACCCAGTATTAGTTTAGGTTGGTGTTCCATGCCAATTTATTACAGTGTTTTGAGAACTATTTTAAAATTCCTATAGTTGTCAATACGTATTGTCAAACACTAAAATAGCATTGTTCCATAATAAAAGGCCGAGCATGGCCTGGTGGAAAAGGCACTCGACTAGTAATGCGAAGGTGACGGGTTCGAATCCCCCTCACACGAAACATGATTGCCCTTTCAGTCGTGGTGGCGTCATAATGTTACAAACAATCTCACTATTCGTTAGTAAAAAATAGCTCAAGAATTGGTGGTGGGTGGTGATGACTAGCTGCCTTTCCTCTAGTCTTACACTGCTAAATTAGAGACGGCTAGCACAGATAGCCCTCGTGTAGCTTTTTGCGATATTCAAAACAAACCAAATTTATAAAAAAACATTAAAGGTCACCATCTTTCCATGCAATTTTAATTCTGTCAGTTGCATAAAGTTGATATTTCATTCAGTTATAAAAGTACCGCAAACAACATAATTCATTTCTTGTTTAAAATCACTTTAAATGTGTACATTAAGCTTAATTTTTGTGTACTTACATTTGTCTAACACTTCCTAAGGCAAGGTTCACAGTATTAAACAGTGCCTAATTTAACGGCATCACATTAGTTGAAGGTTTCTTACGATTAAGCAATATCGGCTGATGATAAAGAACTTTAAAATGGATGAAATACCTTTCTAAAAGCACAAGAATATGGTCGACTTTAATCTCAGAAAATTATTATGTAATGTTAAGTTTAGGATAGACCAATGTGAAGCATATTGAGCCCTGTCTTTCCCAGGTCAATACTGACAATAAGTGCCATTTGCTATTGATAAGCACGCCCTAGTCATATTATTTAGATGGTGATGACATCGTTTCCTTCACACTTTGTATATATAAGGGAACACTTTACGCTGTCTGAGAGGCTGTAGAAACTATGTCGGATCTTCCAACCGCTATTTTCTTATATCTTTGCCTTCTATATTGTCTTTATCAATGTTCTTCCCTACTTGTAACTTGTTATGGTCAATGATCGTTTAGAGTCTTAAATATCTATGTAAGTGGTAGGCGTTTATTATCACTCAACTCTTCAACATGGAGAGCTCCAGTAGCCCTTAACTGACATCAGTATTGACTAATAGACCAAACTACTTTTATCACTTTTCTATGCAGCTTTTACGTCAGTTTTTTTAAACTCCAAAATCATGCCCGCTTTAGAAGTAGGCTTTCTTGAGGAACCATTGCTATATGAAGAACTAGACTTGTGGATGTTGTTATGTATCACTGATGGTGAATTAAAACTGTGTGACTTCTTGATATCTGGTTATCTTCGACAGGTTTCACTTAGAAAGAGGACTGCAAGTGCTATACATTGTCTGTATACACATCAGTAGTCTATAAGTAATTATCATATGGTATATGATCATGATCTGGTATATGTTCCTGATTTCTTACCACTTCCTGATACATGTTCCTGATTCCTTACACTTCCTGATATATAGCTAGATCTTAAAGACTTCCTACTACTTCCTGATATATAGCTAGATGTTATAGACTCTCTACCACTTCCTGATATATAGCTAGATCTTATACACTCCTTACCACTTCCTGATTTATAGCTAGATGTTATAGACTCTCTACCGCTTCCTGGTATATAGTTAGATGTTATAGACTCTCTACCACTTCCTGATATATAGCTAGATCTTATAGACTTTCCTACTACTACCTGATTTATAGCTAGATGATACAGACTCCTTACCACTTCCTAATATATAGTTAGATGCTATATACTCTCTAACACTTCCTGATTTGTAGCTAGATGATATAGACTCCCTACCGCTTTCTAATATATAGTTAAATGTTATACACTCTCTAACACTTCCTAATATATAGTTAGATCTTATATACTTCCCATTACTATCTGATATATAGCTAGATGTTATAGACTCCTTACCACTTCCTGATATATAGCTAGATGATATAGACTCCTTACCACTTTCTGATTTATAGCTAGATGTTTTTGACTCCTTACCACTTCCTGATATATAGCTAGATGATATAGACTCCTTACCACTTTCTGATTTATAGCTAGATGATATAGACTCCTTACCACTTTCTGATTTATAGCTAGATGATATAGACTCCTTACCACTTCCTAATATATAGCTAGATATTATAGACTCTCTACTACTTCCTGATACTAGCTAGATGTTATAAACTCTCTATCTTCGGTTTTTTAATATTTTTGCCAAGATAAACCTATACACACATATTTACATATTTTAATTTTCATTCTATCTTCAAACTTGACTAAATATTGTTTTTGTTTTAATTTTATCTTAACAACCCTGATGTATGAGTGTATCAGCTCTTTGAATTTTTAAGCATTTTTATACCATTCTTTATTAGTAAATACTATTATGGAGTATGCTAAAGTTAAAACTGAAAATGCATTATTGGATATATCAACTCCAATGTTATCAAAGTGAATCCTATAAAATGTACGTTACTTCAGTGACCAACTTGTCTTACGTAAGAAACTAGCAAACATAACTGACATATTTGTACGTTGGACAGTGAAACATTTGGTATTTGGCATTTCCAACCTGAATAAACTTCATACAAAAGCAGGAATATGTAAAAATCCATGTTCATAACCGTAATTAAAGGGGTTTCATTTTATTCTTAGCGTTTGGGACTAATGTAAAAAGCACAATGTATCAATCGAAAAAAATATTCGAAAATTTCATTTACATTGTAGTAATGAAAGTACTTATTGGTTTTTCACTTTAGATTTTCATCTTCTTTTTTTCTCAAGTGTAAACTATTTACAAATATCTTATTGTATTTACTAAATTTATGAGATGATCCCCCAATTTAATTTAAATTTACGTCTCACAGTACTAAAACCTAGACTGTTCATACAGAGTAAAGTACAACAACAAGGATTTTGAGGCAAGATGTACAAGTGAAATCACTTCTTTTACACTTCAGGAGTAAAAAAAAAACTTGTTTATAAAACAAATAAAATAAACCGTCTCTAACTTTTTATCTCGTGCAACATTTCATATATATACTATGCTAAAAAAGACAAGTTTATTTCTTTTACGATTCGAATCAATGAGTGAAGAGCCTTGAGACAAATTCTTCTTTTAATATACGTGTACGATGTTGCATTACTTATGTAACGTTTCTAGTTTCAGTTTTCTTTCTATAGATTCACGTCTTTTGCACACTTTTATTCACGAGCCAACAAGATCACCAGGTGCTCTTCATTCAGAAACAACCCCACAGCTCCGATGATCAAAACAATCAATGCTCTAATCTTGGTGAAAGCACGAGCTACGCAATCTCCTTCATACACCAGACTCAGGTTTCACTCTGATCAGGTAGCTGTTGGTGTTCAGAGTCAGATATCACGAACTCTAGGAAATTACTGCAACAAAACACCACATTCCAAACCATCAACGACAGAATGTCCTTAAAGTGAACCTGACCTGTGTAATCTAGCACCTACTTTTATTACGCTTTTATTGTCTTTTCTATAGTTTGACATGAATTAAATTCTTACTGGCATCAATTTATTACAGACTTTGTTTCTCGCACACTTATATGAATGGTCATTCTTCAAATACAGTGAATAGTACTTGTATTCGTCCAGAACTTTACATGTAAAAACACATCGAACATCTGTTCTCATTTATAATTGCCACTCGCATTTTTGTAAAGGCTGAAAATGATATTAACATAAATTAAAATTACTCTCTTCATGGAAGTAACACTCAAATTTTTTTTTTCCTTATTATTCTAAAGATGAACTATGGTTGAAAAGTCATTAAATAATCAAAATGTTCCAAACATTGAAAGTAATTACATATTTTTAAAAAAATAATAATAAAAAGTTTTATTTCCGAAAGTTGTCAGGGTGAATTATGTGATTCAAGTATCATTGTGATTTACCGGTAGGACTGTTTAAGCATTTTCAAGGACACTAAATATACCAACATCTGCGCAATGTCATCTTGAAAACATTACTGCCAATAAAATTAGAATAAAAACGGCCTTTACTCTCCAAAAAATAATTGAAAAAACATTTTTTTTCTGTCAACGTTTTAGCTTTGCGGCTCGTCCCCCGCTAGTACAGCGGTAAGTCTTTGGATTTACAACACTAAAATCAGGGGTTCGATTCCCCTCGGTGGACTCAGCAGATAGTCCAATGTGGCTTTGCTATAAGAAAACAAACAAACCTTTGCGGCTTCATCAAGGCTAGTAGTAGTAGTGCAAAAACTAGTCTAGTACTGCTAGTCCTGATGAAACCACAATGGTGAAATATAGAGTGATAAACAAAGTCTGTTATAATGTGGAATATAATGGTCGCTGTTTCTGACTTTATTCTTGAAATATCTAAATCCATTCGATATGCACTACACTTCTGATAAACAACAAAATATGATGACATCAGTTTATATTTCGAAAGTACTTAAGACTATTTCTGAACATTTTTTCAAAAGTCTGTTTTTGCATTACGATCAACGCAGAAATCGCTTTCTGGAATTTAGCTTTTTAAGCGCTGAAGTTTTTACCACTGAATCACGGATATATAAATATCAAGAGAAACTTTTTTCATCAGGTGTTTTCGAGCGTCATCTATTAACGCTAATAAATATATATATATATAATGTGTCGCTAACATTGCTCCGTTGTAAAATCTAAATTGTTAACATTCCTGACGAATATTTCTACTGATGATGACCACTTAGGAAAATAGTTACAAAGTTATCAATATCTTTTATCAGATGTACATCTTGCTCTTAGTTGTATTTTTTAATATTGTTTTATTAGATTCATATTTTACATCTACACTTGTATCGACATCCTTAGTATCAATGCTCCAAACATTTTACTGCCGGATGAAGTTAAAATTGATAACATTCGTTAACATCTGTGTTTGAGTGTCGTCCTTTTCAGTGTTTGAGAAACACAGCAAACAGGAATTTTGTTATTCCATTTGTTCATTCGCTACATTACTTCTACTTGAATGTTAATTCATTTTTAACTCTGACAATAATTTTATTGACACTTTCCAAATGTTTCTAATGTGACTCCTTATAATTTTATGCAGTTTGCGGTACACAGAAGTAGTTTAACGTTTGAAGACTGTGGAAGAAGATATTTAAGCATCGTTGGATAAATCATTCAATTAGGGAGAAGTGTCCCCATCTGTTTTATAAATGCATTACTAAAATCCATAAGATTCTTAACAAGTAATATTCCTGTTTTAGAAAGCGTATGTATTGTTCTTATATTTTACGTTTCATATATCTTCAGAAAGAATTTAGGATACCGGCTGAAGTGTATTATGTTTGCTTAATTAAATGCTGGGATATTTTATAACAAAAAGTAAGAAAATTGTTCGACTTAAATTTTCTAATTAAGAGATAAGCTTTAATGTGAAACGATAAAAAATAATTTAGTGGAGAAATTTTTTACGTATACACTGTTAACAACACACATATATTTTGCTCTCATGATCAAATTCTATAGCGTATTTTTTTAAATCATTATAGCCTTTTGACTTAAACTAATGAACAATGCATTACAAGGTTAAATTCAGTTTAATTTTTGGATCAATAGATTAATGGTCGAGATATCACCAATACTTTTAAAACGGGTGGTGGCGATGGGGTGGCTAAAGCATGACTTTGAAGTAAGAGTTTAACAATTGTATGTACAACCACAAAGGGTGGTCTTTAGAAAACGTGATAAATATCTAAACAAAATGATTTATTTTATATATTTTAGCTTTTTTTTTAATAGGAAGCCTAAATATTTTTCGAACAGTTGAAAAGCAACCCTATATCTTATTATTGTGTTACAATAATTGTTTTTCGTATTGCAGGGTGTACCTTTTATTGTTGAGACTTCATCACTGGATGGATATCCGATATCATTTGTTGTGCATTATCTTATTGTACAGAAATACACAAGGTGTGGTTGTGTGTTTGTTTATCTTATAGAAACTATACTATTGGATGGACTTTCTTCTCCTATAAACGCTTTACTGGTTGGCTTGGTATCTTCCCTTGTATTTATATATCATGTTTATATATGTCTATCATCCCTTATTGTATCTTTATCACACGCTGTAAAATATTTTCTTGTTGTATCTATATTGCAAGGTGTATTATTTTCTGTTGTTATGTCTATATTACATGGTATACGTACTATTCTTCTTGTTGTAACTATATTACATAATACTCTATCTTCACCTGTTGTATCAGTATTACAGAGTGTATTGTTTTATGTCTATATTACATAGTATTCTATCTTCACTTGTTGTATTAATATTACATAGCGTATTGTTTTATGTCTACTTTACATGCTATACGTATCATAATTAACATAATTTATTATATAATTACTATCTTTACTTGCTGTATCAGTATTACATAATGTGCTATTTTTCTTTATTGTATCCGTATTATGTGGTGTACTGCATTTCCCTATTGTATCTATATTACATTGTGTACTATTTTTTGTTGTTGTATCTATATTATATAGTTTACTTATTGTCTTCTCTTGTTGTAGCTACAGTTACGACAGAAAGTGTTCGTACCCCTGCGTCCTGAGCAGTTTTTTGCTCATAACTTATAAAGTATCGCGTTTAGGCTAATAGACGTACGTTGTATTATAAATATTATACTAACACACATCTACATACATTTTTATGTAACTTAAACAACAAATAAACTGTTTATAAACAAATAACCAAAAATAGGAGGAGCAGAAAGTGTTCGTACATTTCAAAACGTGTGAAAATCTGATATTCCCGTAAACATTTTGTTTAGTTTGGCGAATGAACTACATTATACCATTCCAAAACTAGACACTGGGTTCATAATTATTGGAATTTAGCCAGCAAAAAATGTACTTCCGGCAATTTAGCGCCGTCTCCGTCATTATCTGCTTGGTCATCATGGCGAACAGGAAACAACTGTCCAGTGATTAAAAAAAAAACGAATTATTGTAAAATACAAGTTTTCGTGTGTCTCTTTCCGGTATTGCTACACAACATAATGTGCCGAAATCTACTGTTCAAAGCATAATTGCCAAGTTTAAGCTTACAGGATCAACTGCTAACCTCCCTCGTTCCAGACGCCAAACCAAAATTCCAGAGAGAACCAAGAGGAAGGTTTTCAGAGAAGTTAGTAGGAACCCTCGTTTAACACGTAATGACATACAGAAACTGGTATGGGAAACTGGGGTTGAAGTAAGGACTTCTACATTTACGTACATGTTACGCTCTTCTGGGTTTAAAGCATGCCGTTCTCGTAGAACTCCATATTTAAAGCCTATTCATTTAGAAGCACGATTGAGGTAAGAAAGCATGTAGATAAGTTTTTTACCTATTGGAAGAGTATTCTTTGGTCAGACGAGACTAAAATCGAGCTTTTCGGCCACAATGATCCTCCAAAGAACATCGTCCCTTCAGTTAAACAGTTAAACATCATGCTATAATGTTTTTTCAGTTCTTCTGTTGTAGACAACCTTCACCGCGTCAACGGAATCATGAAAAAAGAAGAGTACGTTGATATATTAGGCACTTATATCAAGAATGATGCTCGGAACTTGCGGCTTGGGCGTCATTGGATCTTCCAGCACGAAAATGACCCTAAGCACACATCGAAATATGTGCAATTCTGATTGCAGAGGAACCACATAAGCGTTCTGGAGTGGTCATCGCAGTCATCCGATCTCAACCCATTTGAAAACGTTTGGCATGAGTTGAAGACCAGGGTTCATCAGCGTCATCCAATAAACTTGCAAGAGTTGGAGGCCTTCTGTAAAGAATAATGGAAGAAAATACCAGTCGCGTACTGTCAAACGATCATGGAGGGCTATGAGGAGAGATTGCGCCAAGTAATTCACCTGAAAGGCTACACAACTGACCATTAAAGTAGACACACGAATACTATCTACCCCTCCTATGTTTAATTGTCGTTAAATTTGCATTATTATGTAGATGTGTGTTAGTATAATATTTATAATATACTATACTTTCATTATCCTAATCGTGATACTTTTTAAGTTATGAGGAAAACACTACTCACGACGCAGGGGTACGAACACTTTGTGTCGTAACTGTATGTTGCGTCGTGTTCCATCTTGACTTGTTTAAGCTATTTCTTATAGTCTGTCACAGTTGTAAAAACAGTGTTAGACTGTGTTTTAAAGACTATCATACTGGGATAGGAAATAACTATCTGAACAGCTATCACCAAACAGTTTCGCTCATAAAATTTCTAAATTGTTTTCCATAATTATTTTTACACAGAAACGTTGCTACAATCAGTAGTTAAACTACATGTAATTAGCAAGTCGAATACCTACTGACAATACGTCCGTGAGAACAGAAGAAACTAGAAACATTACAACTTTCTAAACGTTTTCAAATGTCTTTGGGTTGAATAAAACTGTTTTAAAGCTGGTTTTCAGTAATTATATCAAATGGGTATATACTACATGGCTAAAAGTACGTGGACACCCGATCATCACACCCATATGTGCTTGTTGAGCATCTCATTCCAAATCATGAGTATTAATACGGAGTTTGTTTTCCCTTTACTGCTGTAACAGCCTCCGCTCTTCTATGAAGGCTTTTCACTAGGTTTTGGAACATGGCTGAAGGATTCGCTCCTGTTCATCCACAAGAGCATTAGTGAGGTCAGGCACTGATGTTGGGCGAGAAGACCTGGCTTACAGTCCATCCCAAATGTGTTCGATGGGGTTGAGGTCAGGGCTCTGTGCAGGCCAGTCAAGTTCTTCTACACCAACCTTGGCAAACCATGTCTTTATGATACATTGTCATGCTGAAACAAAAAAGGGCCTTCCTCAAAGTGTTGCCATAAAGTTGGAAGCACACAATTCTATAGAATGTCATTGTATGCTAGCATTAACATTTCCCTTCACTGGAACTAAAGAATCCTACCGGGTCACGTGAGCTATTGTTTAAGGAGTGTTTGATTTTGACAGCTCAAGTTGTTAGGGGTTAAACTACGTCCAAAAGATGAATACAAGTGCCTTCCACTGGAATCTATTATCACATTCTGTCAGTTAAATAAAGTATATAATATAGATATCAGAGAAAAACATTGGAGAAATACGAACCTTTCCCTGTTAACGAGAAATTCTAGATATTAAACGATAAAAAACTGTGCATAGTATGCGTTTAACACAGAGTAATTTAATTGAAATTACTGTACTAACTCAGGCCACCAGCTAAGCATAATTACCTTGTCCGGTTTTTAACACATCTTGGATGTAGGTGCTGAGAGAGACTTCAGGTGGCCTGAGACAAAGTGCTGCAAACTTGGCTTTGAACCTTAACCTAGTATTTCTGGTAAAATAACCTGCTCAAATAAGCAATACAAAAACATATAACTACGTGTAAGCATTGATTGAAGTGTGTAACCTGTGTACATATGGTATAGCTGACTTTTTTGTTTCACTCAAGTATAAAACTGAAGTTTTTACACATTTACTTGTTGTTGTCAACCGTAGCAGTCAGATGGAACAGAAGAAGTCTGATCGGTTTTAGTAAAAAAGAATTAAATTGGTGTCTAAAACATAATTCTTGCCGTTAGGAACTATACTTATGTTTGTTTGTTTTGCTCTCAGAAGAGAGGACTGCAGTGGAAGAGATATCTCATGTATGTACATTCTTGTCACATTTCAAACTGCAACTTGAGAACGGTAATTCAGTGCAACAAGGAAGTAGGCTTGAAATTAAAACCAGGAAAATGCTTATGGATGTGAATATACAGTTTATCATTCATGTAGTAGGCAAAATATGGAGTACCTAAGGATCCTAACAAATGAAAAGTTCGTAGATTTCTAAGTTTCACAGTTTGTGGTAACTTCTATAAAACAGAAACACCACTGGCTTTACTGAATTTGTATGGAGAGTGAAGTGTGAAAACGTATTTCATTCTTTGAAGCTCACTTTTGTCTAAGTTCCAGTGTTGGCTTGTTCTCGTAAGGGCTGTCCATTCATTCTGGATGCAGATAATAATGGTGGTGGAATTGTTATAGTTTTGTCACGGGTACAGGATGTAGTGAAGTACAGGATTGTATTTGCCAGTTGTATTGTGAGCGCTCCTGTACAAATACCATGCAGCAAGGTTGTACGCGTTCGTAACAGTTTAGCAAATGCAGTACCTATGCATGCGAAATTTTACACCTGCACAGGCAACTACAAGAGCGGGATGGTTTACTTTTCTATTTGTACAAGCCACTAAGGTGTTGCAACTGACCTGTGATGCAGCCAGTAGTCCTTAAAGATCTAATTCAAGAAACATATTAAGCTCTGTGTTATGCTAGAGCTATAGAATACTACGATGTTTCGTGAATTATTGCTAATATATAGAAGTGTTTTTATCGACCACATTCATATAAAGAAGATGTTTAGAAATGGTATAGCCACTATACCCAGTGTACTATAGCCACTATACCCAGTGTACTATCCAAAGAAAAAATGGTAGCACCCGATTGGTAGCTACTTCTCTGGAAAAAGTCTGACTGGATATAGCTGATTCTTTGTCTAAAATTGGAAGATGTTATCAATATGTGGTGGTTGATTATTTCACTAAATGGACTGAATCTCACACATTGGCTAGCACATGAGCGCAGTTTGTTCCAGATGAATTGGCTTTATAATGGGTTTCAGACTTTGGCATACCTGGAAAGATTCACAGAAATCAAGTAGCTTATTTGAACAGCCAGTTATTTGCAAAGTTGTGTCAAATGTTGTGAAAGGCGAATACACACATTCCACCATATCATCCACAATCTGAAAGGCTTTTACGAAAAGACCATCCAGACTTTCAAGCAGGTGCTTGCTTAGTGTGTTAATCCTGAATAAACTGATTGGAATGAATATCTGCCATATGTCATGAGAGTATACCACACAAATAATAACAGTCGTCTGGTTATTCTTTAAACTTCCTAAAGTTTGATTAAGCAGCATAGCTTGAATTGCATCTTATAGATGAACATCCACCCATTAAATAGGTACTAAAGTGTCCACAGGAATACGCATTCTTCAATAGACGACACATGTAAGCTTCCATGGAAGCAGATGGGTAAAATAAATGAAGGTCACACAATACAGAATGGAAATTCGAGTCTGATCACTGAGCATCTCCTTGACGATCTTAATTTTTACATCATTTCTTGCCGCTTCAAATTTAATTACATGTTACTTTATCGGTTTTCATAGTAACTATGAAAAGAAAAATAGTTCCATAACTTACAAAAAATGTTTATTTGTAGAACAGGCAAAAATAGAGAGTGAGTAATAATCGAAAATATTATGTTTTTACAAATTAATTTTATTTTGGTCTCTTTCACTAATAAAACAAAGTCTAATCAAAAACAGGATCACAATATTTAAAAGAAAAGAACAAGTTTAATATTTGGATGTTTCATTGTTTACAGATGCTATCGTCAGCGATTTAAAATGTTTTCACGCAACATGCATGTGGGATATATACATAAACACATAAAAAAACACTACAAGCTTAAGTATGGAGAAAATATATACAAAATATACAGAGAGTGAAAAATAAGCAAATTTTATAAACGTTAAAAATACAATTTTTTAAACTGAACATGTCAAAACAAGCAAAGCTGAAAACAAATTGACGTTAGTTTTTAAACTTGGATATTCGTTTGGACCAGAAACTCGTAGTTTGAAGATTATTATGTTAAAATTGTGAAGTTTTTAGCAGTAGATAGAATGTGTTTAATAAATTAACAGTGTGTGTGACTGTGGGGGAACACACAGTGAAAGGTTTAATATCACGTGGGCCCAAGGAATATTAATTTTGGTGAGCCCTACATCTCCTCTAATTTTACATAGAATAGAATTACCAATGGGCCCCCATTAATTCCATGGGTCCAATTGCTGTGTTATTATCTCCCGGTTAGACAGCAATAAATTTTCGAATTTACAATCAGGGGTTCGATTCTCCTCTATCGACAGATAGACTGATCTGATTTTGCTATGAAATACATGCTCAATATCGGATAACCAGTTAGAAATAACAATGAGGAAAGTTGGAAAAGTGTGTATTGCCTTTAAAGATATTATATGTCAATAGTTTAGGATACAAAAAGGACTCGTATTGTGATATAATAGGAATGAAACGCTCGATGAACTCAAAGGGTTTGATTGTAATATAAGTTTGAAAACTCACTCCTTACACTCACATATTGACTATTTCCCTGAGAATCTTAGCGCCGTCAGCAAAGAACAAAGAGACAGGTTTCATGAAAATGGTCAGGATGGTATCATGGAAGGCAGAACATCATCATGATGGCTGATTACTGCTGGTCATTGAAACCAGATGCCCAAAACTACTTTTTTTAATTTCACACTATAAAACGGTTTATTGTTAAACTTTATTATTCTATTTCTGGGGTATATTTTATTCACACTATTATAAAAGCCATAAAATTCATGTATGTATAATTCTGTTATGGAAAAGGACATAAATTTTAATGAATAATTAGATGAACTGCTCTTCATAAAGAATAAAATGCCGTTATGTTGATGTAAAATGAGCTGCTTCTTTATAAATAAATGAATTATGCAGTGATAATACATCTGCAGAGTCCGTAAAAGATTGTTCAATGCAGTGATGTTTAAAACGTGAAGAAATATAACTTGATAGATTGTTAAGTCAGACGGTTCATGGACGGCAACCACAAGTGTAGAAAACAACATTTCGAAAGTATTTCGTTTTTTTGTTTTTTTGTCTTCAGGTAATCTCTTAAATCTTACGTGAGTAATATCTCCCTACGGTAAACGTTCTGGACTTTAGTTGTTTTTTTTGCTGTTGTAGGTTTCGTATTACCTCTAAATAACCTGTAACTTCTCAGGGCAAACACAGACAACGTATGTGGCTGATGGAACTAAAAGCTCAAAATTCTTATCCACAGTGGCCTTCTAAACATCTATAGTTCACAAAAGATAATTTTTCGCGAACAATCTGGATGAATGTTGTTAGAATAAATAGTTTTATGAATTTCCTTTTCGAATGTACTGATAAACGATATTGTCCAAATTTACTTAATAGTCTAAAATGTCAAATTGTATGTGAAACAAGCAATAATAGTTTACACAAACTGCCATACTGTCTTTTCTCTCTCGTATCATTTCTTAATTAAAAACCAATAAAAGTGAGTAGACTCAGAAAGCATTACCTTGAAGATACTAAAAATAAGATATAAAATGACTGTAGCAGGGACCTTTATGCATTAAAGACTTCCAGTCTTTACCTGATAAAGTGCATGAAAAAGTAGCTTAAAAATACCTTAAGTATTTGCATAAGCTTTAACACACTAAACACGTATCCTAGTTGTCAAGCGAGTGATCCTTTTCAGACTATTTCCTTGAATATACTACGCAGGTGTCTTTTTGTTTTTCTATTAGATACTTCTCATGTTTTCGTTCGTTGTCATCATAAAGTTTTGTTCACTCAAACAGTTCCACACCTACTGATAAAAAACATAAAGAACTAAGCTTATTTTTTTCATATAAAATCCTTTTTAAAATATAATTGACATTATATCTAGCTACCGGTTTGACCATTAGTAGGTGACCATGGGTTACTTAGTGCGCTTACTGAGTTGGTGGTGATAGGTTTTAAGGTCTATTCCCATCAAGTACGATAAAGTTTTTGAGCAGTCTTAATAATGCATTTTATAAGCTTTTTGCGGAAAATATCTATTGATCTACTTTGAAATCTGTTTTGGAAGTTTATGATTGTGTATTTAGAAACTCTGTGTGCTTTAGCAATAATTGAATTTTATATTGTCTATACCTTTTGTATAATTAATTTGGTTACATTTATTTATCCATGTTAGGCAGACACACTCTGCCACTGGACGTATGCAAAGTTTTTAAGTTTTAAGTATGTTTTCGATCGTAGCGTCTCTGTTGTTGCCAGTCAGATGACGTACACAGTTCATTCTTCGCCAGATTTTGTTTCTAAGATAATTTCGTTTATATGTTTAGTCCAATTTAGTGCATAATCGCAGGTTAAACTCAGTAATTTGACTGCTGTGGTTACCTGGAGAAGGTTCGTTAAAGGTATAAATTTCGTGAGCTTTTTGCTTTCCTTTTTTTTTAGTTTATAAATAACATGATTTGTGTTTTATCTTGACTCTGTTTTTTGGAGCAGTATTCTACTTAATTCAACAGTGGTTGCAAATTTCTCACTGATATGGTTGGTATGTATGAGCTCTTCAAAATAGCCACATCATCACAAAACTGAAGAAGCAGGAATTTAGACTAAACAATAGTATTTCACTTCCATACTTGTTTAGATTAATAAAATAAGGCTAACTACTACTCCGACACCTGCCTTCAGAGTAAAGTATTCTGAGAAGGTGCCTGGCACAGTAATTTTAGCTCTCCTGTTACCTAGAAAGATGGCGGGCTAGCGTTAGTTTCATTTGTGACATTTGATACTTCAGTTCGTTGTGCCACACAGTGTTGGATGATTTCTCAACATTGAGAAAGTAAACGACAATCCATTTGTTTCGGTTGGAACTATCTACTGTGTTTTCTGCACTCTTACTAGATCCGTTTAGATTGGCAAAAGTTTTAAATTAATTATGTTTTATGGTAGTTTTCCGATGCAGCTAGTTGAGCTGATTAGTTTGTAGTTTCCTGGTGTTCTTGCTGGCTATCCTTCTTTCAGGGTAAACAAAACATCTGCTTTCAAGCAGTTGATCGTAATCTGATTGTAGAAATATATATTAAATGTAGAAGCCAGATGGTCGTACAATGTCGGTGTGCCTCATTTTGATAATAATATACCGTATTTTGTCATGTCCAGAAGCCTTGTTTTTGTGATTTTTAGTGTTTTGTATTTCTAGTTCTGTTATTGGTTTTATGAGTTGTTGAATTGTATTTTCTCGATTGTTACTACTTACTAGTTTGATCTCTACTTGGACTGAAATGGTAAGCTAGTTTGGAATTTTCTTTGTGTTAATATAGTTATTAACTTTATTGAAAAATAATGTGTTCATTGTCAGTTTGTTTGGTGCTCTGTTATTATTGTTTTCTTTGTGTTTTTTATATTTGTTTTTTGTGTTGACTAATGTTGGCTGAAAATGTATTAATTACATTATTGGTCAAAACACTTTAACAATCATTAATGTTACATCATTTATTAAGATATTCAACTTTAAATGTGACATTCACGAACGATCCAAGAAATTAAGTACTGGCAAAATGTCATCCATCACCAGTAACAAAATCATGCAACCGGATGTCCTCGTAACTCAAGAGCCATCGCAGTTTTAATATTGGTTGAACATTAGTTTTGTGTAGGTTTTCGATTATTTCAGTTTTTATCTGTAATTTTACCTGCGTGGTTTTAGCACTAGACCACGAGGCTGTTGGCATACACTTTGTCCCTAAGTCTTTTCACTTTCACCGACGGAAGTAACACTACAGTGACAATATGATCAGCATTGTACATCAACTTACGATGGAAATATTGTTTTTTATCAATGATCACAAAAGTATTTTAAAAGTAAACAACGTTATCTCATCCCTGTTAGACATCTTTTATGTTTTTAATACAAGAACATAGGCAACTCTAAGTTAAAGGAGAGGGTGTGGTAATATGTTATGACTCCAACTTATTTCTGTTACTACAGTGAACATTACTAAATTTTTGTAGATTTTCAACATCCTTTTTGATATTTAAGACGCAAAAAGTAAAATTCTATTATATCTAAATAAATACAGTTTGAAGAAGTTAGGCTATGTATAGATCTTGTTTATATGTATACAATAGTAATTTTAAACGACAAATTTGTAAGTTCTAGATTGAAATCAGAAAGTATTAAGTTAGAAGCGTGTGTGTTTGTGTTTTTCTTTTAGCAAAGCCACAAAGGCTATCTGCTCAGCCCACCGAGGGGAATCGAACCGCTGATTTTAGCGTTGTAAATCCGGAGACATACCGCTGTACTAGCGGAGGGTTAAGTTAGAAGCAGAAAGTAATGTTTTAGTGTATTGTCAAATATTACGAGTTTATAAATATGAGACTCTAGAGATATATCTAATATACAGATATATCTAATATATATATATATCTAATCATGCTGGCGAATTGTTTTAATGTGAACTATCGGAATGCTCTTTATAAACTGATTTTATATAAATATAAGATACGTCTTTTATTGCAGACCCCAGTTTTTATCATGGGATCTCAAAACCAAGAAATATAACACAGTATTTAAAAATACATCCGTTCTGATATTCATAGTACATAATAGAATGAAGTAACAAAGTGTTAACATATTCTTTGTCCCTTATATCAAACTATATCTACAACTAGTGTTCTGTATTTTTATATATCAGATGAAACACATTAATTTTTGTTTTCATTACATGATAAAAGAGGGATTGTTTCTCAAGTAACAGTCGAGTGACTGTTCAACAAAGTTCAAAGCATTGGTCACACAATTTTACCCTTTGGCCTCATTTCTTAAAATGTCCCTTTTTTCTAGGCTATACACGTGTACAAGTGTGTAAACACAATTGACAAACATACCTACAGATGTGGGTTACGAGTGTATGCATAGTGGTGAATAATTTAAAAATGTACAATGACGTGATCATCCTTTTCGTGCAAATAATCTTATTGAGTGTCATATTTGTGTGGTTTTAATTTTTTTGCAGTCACATGATTGAACATTTAAATGTTCTACATTCATTACTTCATTAAACTATTGATATTATACAAAATAGACACGACAGATTTCAAATGAAGATTTATACTGAAGATAGAGAATGTGAAGGCTATTCTTTTTCAGACGAAAATGATTTCGTTGAAACACATAAAATGTAAAGGTTTACCATAACAACCTCAGAAAGAAAAACATATTACTGCATATAATACTTTAGCTAATGAAGGCTTTTTTCTTTTTATATTTAGAGTAAACATCGTCACTGATTACCGTCTGATTTTTAATTATATATATCTCCCTTAGCAAGACCAATTTTGTTACCGCTGTTGATGTTTGCGAATTTCGAAGTATGTATAGATATATATAAGATTGTGTCTCGTATATATTTCAGTAACTTTTATAAATATCTATTTGTTTTGTCTCTCAACTGTATCCAGAAAGATTAAGCCAGACAAATAATTATTTAATAATTAGGTTTTAGTCAATCTTCGAGTGTACTTGTGCAAATTCTGTTATATTTGAGATTGAATACCGATTGTAATTGACAAATTAATAATAAAAGTTTATGTTATTTGTGTAAGTGTAAAAAATAATATGTGAAATATTAGTGTAACATTGTTTCAAAATCTATACTAAAACGTCACGTGATAAGTTCAATGTTTGTATACGCGAATGAATAACTTTAATTGAAAGAGTATAATGAATACAATATACAAAAGATGTATAAAACTAATACACTAATTTATTAGCTCAGATATTTATAGTATATTACTGTGTCATGAAATTTTTCCAATAAATGTTTTAGCATATTTATTATGTGTGTGATTTTCCTCGCAGATAATAATCGTGCAATATGATGAAACATTAGTTTTGTTTAAGAAATATAAATGGAGACTTGTTAGAAATTGATATTCATGACGTGTAATTTATCGTAATGTAATCTGTACATGTAGAGTGAGTAATTTATAATATAGGATGTTTTGTAAATAGTATATTAGTGAGTCTTATTATAGTTTCTAATTTCACACTGATACATCGATAGACAATTGTAACATGTGACTCATGCCAGAAATAGAATGAAAAACCCAAGAAAACGTATAGACCATATGCAGTTAGTAAGAAACAGCACTAATGTACAAAGAGGTAACAACAATAATTGATTTGATTGATTTTCGCCATCGTTTACAAACTATATACATTCTTAAATATTGAGTTGGAATGAGCATAATTTGTATGAAAGCTAATCTAATAAAATTATAAACTATAATGTTTATAGCACCTGATATTTTGTCAAGTGTGTGTGATAGTATATTTGGGTTATGACGAAATGTAAGTTTTATATAAAAATGCTGAATTGTATAATCAGTGTTACTAAAAATCTTTGAAACAATCACTTGATTTTATAACTAAGTT
This sequence comes from Tachypleus tridentatus, assembly GCF_004210375.1. Classification (NCBI taxonomy): domain Eukaryota; kingdom Metazoa; phylum Arthropoda; class Merostomata; order Xiphosura; family Limulidae; genus Tachypleus; species Tachypleus tridentatus. The sequence goes on along the minus strand of NC_134832.1, from coordinate 86,155,998 downwards.
TCCTGTATGGATTTGGAAAATGATATATTATGTGTATATATACTAATAATACACTAAAAAGGTATCTAACGCTTCCAATATAACAATTAAAATTTTTCTGTAATGACTTTTTTGTCTCCTGACTACCTACCTGAGATGTGCTAGCGCCTAGACGGTTCGGCTATTGTTACAATATCTGTCCTAATAACTTGACTGGCCGTACTATATTTTCATCTCAGCGAATGATACTACTTATTGATGGGTAGACACGCGACAGTTTCTAATGGTAAAGTACATACTTTATACAAGTACAACGTAAAAGGTAAACAAATTATAGTATTAAAATTATTTATTTCAAAATAAAGTAGGATCCTGCTACGAAAAAATAATGAAACAAAAATTAAAACTACATTTATAAATTTATAAAATGTATCCCTTCCTTTGTATCTTTATACACTTCTCTGCAGGTCAAAGTAAGGATTAAATTTGTGATTGTGGTTTTAATTATTATAAATGTTATAGATGTTAGAGATATGGCTATACTAAAACTTTATAGATGTTGTGTCCATTCCATGGACGTTTAAAAACTAGTAAATAAAGAGAAATAATCAAAATTTTAATGGAAAATTCGAATCGTTGGTTATTCCTAAAATTGCTATAAGATGTATCCAAAACAAAATAAACACCTTGAATTATTTAATCTGTTGTGTCTGGTTGGTGTTTGTGTATTAAAGTTCTAATATTAGGTGCATATATAGATACATACAAAGTGTACATAAGAGAATTGTAGAACTGTACTTAGAAAACTGAAACAAGTGAAAGCAAACTATTATATAAACATAGGAAAACTGTTATAACATGACATAAGTATCCAACAGTTTTAATGTTTAATAATAATTATGAAAAACAGTTATAACATACCAATAGCAAATAAACAAATTAAGCAAAAACTGTTGTATCCAAAACTTTATGGATTCATATTTATTTTCTTCAAGCAGCTATTCAAGTAAATCGAGTTCCTGAAAACCAAAACAGAAATAATTATGCGACATTGTTTCGTATACTTTATTTTAAGTTGAGTTTTAAAGCCTCAGTTATAAGATAAAATTAATCTCTGTTTCAGACAAGTCTAAACATATGTGTTATAGAAAAAAATAGATGTGCTTCTATGAGAATAAATGTATGCTTGTGTGATAATAAACCGACATCTTTGTCGGGGAAAAGCTTAAATGTGGCGATTTGAGAATAAACTTTAATATACATATTGATGAGAATGGGCAAGTTTTTATCTATGAGATATTAGGCTTAGTTCTGTCTGTGTGAAAAGTGAATCAGTGAAGAAATATTTCGTATTCAGCCCTTAGGTTTGAATAAGTTAGTAACGTCTGACCTTTAATAGTGGGCCCGGCATGGCCAAGCGTGTTAAGGCGTGCGACTCGTAATCTGAGGGTTGCGGGTTCGCATCCCAGTCGCGCCAACCATGCTCGCCCTTTCAGCCGTGGGGGCGTTATGATGTTACGGTCAATCCCATTATTCGTTGGTAAAAGAGTAGCCCAAGAGTTGACGGTGGGTGGTGAATACTAGCTGCCTTCCCTCTAGTCTAAATTAGGGACGGCTAGCACAGATAGCCCTCGAGTAGCTTTGTGCGAAATTCCAAAACAAACAAACAAACAAACCTTTAATAGCATATATATTTGACTAAGAACATGAGTGACAACAGTAGTACCCCGCTAGTACAGCGGTAAGTCTACGTATTTACAACGCTAGAATCAGTGGTTTGATTTCCCTCGGTAGACTCAGCAGATAGCCAGATGTGGCTTTGCTATAAGAAAATACACATACGAGACAACTGTAACCTTTTATATAATATTTATTTAAAATTGACGTCGCACTTTAAAGTTTTGTGTGATAAAATGATTATTTAAAGTGTTTGCAAATTAAACTTCGTATGCCAAAATATTTCTGTGGGCAAGGATATTAAACTCTAGCAATATTCAATTATTTTTTACAGTTTCAGATTAAAGGGAAGTTTCAATGAGCAGTTTCAAAATAAATTTTTATCAATCTCTAATTTCTTCTGATGATTAAATTTAAGCACGGTATTAATTGTTTTCATCGTATCTAAATCAGTGAATTTACGACACATATAGCAAGTATAGTGCTGCATTGAACATCTGATTTAGGTTTTGGCAAATAATTGATTTTACGCAATTTATAACTAGTATTTTATTCATGCTCAATCATGAAAGATAATTTATATACAAGTTATAATGAATGTATAAATTAGACATACATCCACGGGATCCCCGAAAGTTTTCTGTTTCAAGAATAAATAAAACCGAAATTACGAGTAACAAATTTTTTATTTCTTGCTTTTTAATTTCCTATATAATATTATGATGCAGCTTAGAGAATGCATAATTGTTCTCATAATTCGTAGCATGCGCACGACAGTACAAGTTGCATTGTTAAGTGCCTCTTATGTAACTTAATTTTAGTATCGACTGACTGAGACAACACATTACATTATAGTGGTGCGAATGGTTAAAAAAGTGACCCCTCTAGGCACCTTCGACCCCCTTTCAGAAACATTATAGATATTTGATTTGATAAACCGTATAATTTATAATTTTTCTCGTCACTTGTCAATCATTAGCCATGAATAAGCGGCTCGTAAAATGGCTCTGAGTTTTTTTTTTTTTTTTCAAGTACAGACCTTTAGCTAATAACGCCACCATCTCTTGACAGACTTGAGATCTAATCATAGTTTTCATCTCAGATAGTAAAACCCTTTCGATTGATGTATTTGACCACGCTTAAGGTCTTATAGATTAATTTACTCTAATCCTACCTAAAAGAATTTGAGGATAGACTGGTTAAAATCCTGATGAGTGACAAAATCGAACAGTGTGCACGCGCTCCCTATGATTGGTTTTGTTGGTGATTGTTTGTCATTATGCACAAAGTTACACAAAGGGCTTTCTGTGCTCTTCCCACTACGGGCATCGAAACCTGGTTCCTAGCGTTGTATGTCCCTAGACATATTGCTGTGCCAATGGGGGGCTTGTTGGCGAAGAAATATATAGCTAATAAAGTTAATAATCAGAGGTTTCATAGACTGATTTGCTCTAAACTTGCTTAAAGGAATTTCAAGTGCCACGGCAATTGAGGATTTTCTCTTGTTTTTTTTTCCTTGTATAAAGTTTTATGAGATAATATTATCAAAACTAACCCTTATTTAGATAATATTAAGTTAAATGTTTTTACGGAAAGTAGAATCATAATTGTCTATATATTATGCAGCTGATTTAAAAGTGGTGGTTAAAATGCAGGAATATTATTTGGGTTAAAAGCTCACATATGTATATATATTTATTTGTATTAGTTTCAGTTTACAGGATATAATACAACTTATTTGAAACATGTGCTCCGTTGATTAATAATTCTAAGAGTGAAAGTAAAAAGGAATGTATAACAATATGTTAGTCACACTATATCTGCTATATCCAGTGCCGAAGAGGTCTCTCACTAAATGCCACAACTCATTAAGCCAATTGAGTTACAATAATGTCTCAGACACTATATTTATCATCGATAACTGTTATGGTGTGAACTAGTCAGATTAGAGTATATCTTATGTACGATTTTTCTATTTTAATTCGTTAAATATTATCATATTGAATAAATAGAAACAATTTTAACACAGATTTGATATAATGTACTGGAAAACGTAAAGAGACTTTTCAGATGTTGTTGCTTTAATTGTATTAGATTACAATGTATTAAATTAAGGCTAATGAGTCATTGGCTCTTATACTAGGTGAAAGTTAATAAAGTTTCACCACCGATATCTACTCTCTTGGTTCTCTTTTTAACATCAAAATAATCTGCTTCCCAAGGATCACCTTACTGTAATTGTAGTTTCCACAACTATTCTTTTCAGTGCATTATTTTATTACCCTGAGATACATATAGAGTATCTTCAAAGAAGGTAACTCTGCACTCTAGACTGCTGAAGAATCATCTTATGGTCTCTGTAGGAAATTCAACATAACTTACTATGTAGGAAATTCAACATAACTTACTATGTAAGAAATTCAACACACAAGTCCTATCACTTCATTTCAAGTGTCCGTCAGGTTCTGTCATCCATCTCTTTCTTTCACTGTATTTCCATCCATAAGTTCCAACAAGAGTATTTAAAAGGATTACTGTTATTATAATATATTTATTTAAATACAGCACCTTACAGAATATTTACTCACCTGCACAAGCAGCCATACATTTCTCTTCACTATCGAATCGGTTTCCATTTCCTCTACAACCTCCGTATACGAAACTGTGACATAATCCTGTTTTAGGATCATAGTAATACTTCAAGAAGTACCCGTAACAAAACCCAGGGTCTTTTGGAGCTGTGCAGTCAATTGTCTGAACTATGAATTTAGAGGCATTGGTTAATGCTACAACACCATGTTTCTATGCCTATATCTTTTCTTTCTAAAACAGCATGATAACAACAATTAAATATCTGTTTTTAAAGGGAGGGCTGTTATTAATTTCTAATTTCAATTTAAAAAAACAGATGATTAAATACATTAAATTATAGCTTGAAACCATAATTTAACGCAGCATAATAACATTACATAATGTTTAGGGACAATAAAAGACCAGTAAGTCCAAGGTGGCTGTCCTTTCCTCTAAGCCAAAATAAAATTATTGAAAAAATAAATAAAACCAACCATTATCATTCATATACAAGCTTTATACAATATATATATATATATATACCATTCTGCCAACCTTTCTTTAAAACTCACTCATATTTACTGCCTTTACAACATATGAAGGTAGCTCATTCCATAAGTCAATCACCCTATTGGAAAAATAAGTTTGTATTAGCTGAAGTCGGTTTCTACCTTGCCTAAATCTATATTTGTGTTCCCTTGTTCTATAATTCTTGCTGTTAAATATGAAAAATTTTGATGCATCAACATTATTAATTCCTTTTACAATCTTAAACACTTCAACCAGATCCCCTATAACTCTTCTTTATTCAGGAGAAAACACGTTTTTCTAAGGAACTTAACCTCTCCTCATATGACAACCTTTGCATCTCAGGTACCATTTTAGTGACCATCTTTTGAACCCTTTCCAATAATTCAATGCATTTCTCAAGCTAAGGAGTCTAAGACTAAAAACAATACTCGTAATGTGGCCTAACCAGAGACTTATACAATGAAATTATAATCTTTTTAGACTTGTATTCAATAATTTTGTAGATACAATCTAAAATCCTATATTTCCTACCATTAGAAACAAAACACTGCTTGGATGACTTAAAAGGATGGTCAACCATTACACCAAGATCCTTTTCTTTCGTGACACTCTCAGCGTATTCCCATCCAAATTATACTTATAATTCAAATTATGATAATCTACACAGCTATCTGCTATTTATTTGTCCAACTCACTAAATGATCTAAATCCTTTTGTAAAGCATCAGCATCTTCTTCATACCAAGCAACACCCAAGACCTTGATATCATTAACAAAAGTAAGTAAATTATTGACCATTTCTTCATCTATGCCATTAATGTAAATAAAAAATACTGGGTTTCTTTACAAGCGCTTTGTCAAATGCTTTCTAAAAATCCAGATACACCAAATATTAAACTTTCCAATTTGATTTTAACAAGCTCATAATTTATGCAGTTGTTTTGTTCAACTTTATTTCATCTATAAGTTGTTCACGATGAGGAATACTGCTTAAATCTTCATTAGCTGAAGATGAAACATAATTTAATGCCCTAGTCATTTCATAATCATAAGATACAAACCTTTTTTATCATCTTTGAAGGGTCCTATCCCCACAGTAACATTTTGTTGACCTCTTAATGTATTTTCAAAAAAAATCCTTGCTGTTAATTTTTATATTTTATATTGCAAACACGCCAGACTCTTTCCTACTTAAGTGCAAACCATCCATTCCAAAAAGCTCCTTGCTTCTACCGAATTGATCCCACAAATCCAGTTAGCCAACCTGCTCATTCTTACATATTAATTTCAGTCTAGAATTTAGCCCTAGTGACCTACTCAAAATTTAATCTCCATAATTAATTCTTGGCAATATCTCTGACATGATTAGTTTAAGGTCTTTATATCTAAACGGTTTTAAGCATCCTCAAGTACATTAAATAAGGATTAATTGTCAAAAATAACAAATAGCATTTCATCTTTTCACACGTAATTTACCACAGATTTATTTCATTTTTATTATACTTTTAAATCTGTGTTAATATTTGATAAAATATTAATTCTAATTCAAATGTTTAATACCTATTTAGTCTTCCAGAAATAATGATAAGCCTAATGCTAATTAGAATAACCATAATATAACAGTTTGTCAACTAAGTTTTCATAACTTAGGTTTTTATATAATTTTCGCAATATTAGGATGGTAGTAAGTATGTACTTTGTAATCTTTACTTAATCATCTTAAAATAGTGTATTTATCAATAATCTGGCCAAGCGTGTTAAGGCGTGCGACTCGTAATCTGAGGGTCGCGGGTTCGCATCCCCTTCGCCGTGGGGACGTTATAATGTGACGGTCAATCCCACTATTTGTTGGTAAAAGAGTAGCCCAAGAGTTGACGGTGGGTGGTGATGACTAGCTGCCTTCCCTCTAGCCTTACACTGCTAAATTAGGGACGGCTAGCACAGATAGCCCTCGAGTAGCTTTGTGCGAAATTCAAAAAACAAACAAACAAAACTTTATCAATAATATACCTGAAGCCAAAGTAGTTTGTCCCATAGACTAAATAAGGCCATTGTTAAAAGCAAAAATATATTGTAATTGTGCTACGGTTTCAACCTGAACTAGTTTTGAAAATCAGAAAAAATAAGTATTTTGTCTGCAAAATAAAATATTACCTGTGTTATTTAACACAAATCAAAAAGCTTTGTCTAACTGAAACTGTTGAAGCATGTATACTTAATAAAGAAGTAACACATGATAACATGAAATATTGTCTTACCTTCCTCCGTTGAGAGACAAGACACCAAAATCACTATAAGTAATAACAGTTCTTTGTTACCCATTCTTACTGTGTGAGGGATAGATCTGTGAGAAGTTTGTGCATTTACCACGTTTATATGTAGTCTGCATGTACCACGAACCTCAACAGGTATACTGATGTTCAGATATTTGAGCAAATATTTACATACTAAAAACACTCGTGTTTCTTTTTAACTAACAGCTTAGTAGAAATAAGGATAAACCTTTTTCCTCGAATAACCTCCAGAGTGTAATTTTGTTCACAGCAGCTGACATTTGTAACAGGTGGATGAACAAAAAAAGTCGTAAGATGTGCAGACTTTTAATTTTTTTACTAATTATTTTCTTTTGACTTATATCTTGTTTATTCATTTGTATATTTTAACATCCACTTTTTGAGATAAGAACGATCTTTGGTAAGTTGGATGATTCCACTATTGAGAAACATTTATGATTTTACTTATTATGAAAATCCATCTCTCTGATTGGTGTGTTTTGGTCTTTAATAGCAAACGTTTTACTCAAATTTTATTACCTGGAGAAAAGAAACATATTTCCATAGAAAGGTTTACAACGTAACAAACTTCTTAAGTAAAAGGCTTAATATATGATTGATTCTGTTACTTCCCAATAATGCTCAGTTACATTTAATCTGAATAAATAAATTTGAAACTACAAACGTTTTTACACTATTATTGCGCTGGTATTAACAAACGAATAAGAAATTATTTTTGCTTTTGTGTATCTATGAAACCACAACCGACAATCATCAGTAGGGCTTTCACAAACTCGTGTTGCTTGTTTTTTATTCAACTCCAAATAACCAACAGCTCTACAAAATGATAATGTAAAACAGAAAACTCCAGTCCTTTTCACACACCAGAAGAACTTTAAAGCAAAGTTAATCGGAGTTTTGAACAAAGCTTTGGGATATCTATGTAAGTTCTAAGGTTATCTATGTAAGTTCTAAGGTTATTTATGTAAGTTCTAAGGTTATTTATGTAAGTTCTAAGGTTATCTATGTAAGTTCTAAGGTTATTTATGTAAGTTCTAAGGTTATCTATGTAAGTTCTAAGGTTATTTATGTAAGTTCTAAGGTTATCTATGTAAGTTCTAAGGTTATTTATGTAAGTTCTAAGGTTATCTATGTAAGTTCTAAGGTTATTTATGTAAGTCCTAAGGTTATTTATGTAAGTTCTAAGGTTATCTATGTAAGTTCTAAGGTTATCTATGTAAGTTCTAAGGTTATTTATGTAAGTTCTAAGGTTATCTATGTAAGTTCTAAGGTTATTTATGTAAGTCCTAAGGTTATTTATGTAAGTTCTAAGGTTATCTATGTAAGTTCTAAGGTTATTTATGTAAGTTCTAAGGTTATTTATGTAAGTTCTAAGGTTATTTATGTAAGTTCTAAGGTTATTTATGTAAGTTCTAAGGTTATTTATGTAAGTTCTAAGGTTATCTATGTAAGTTCTAAGGTTATCTATGTAAGTTCTAAGGTTATCTATGTAAGTTCTAAGGTTATTTATGTAAGTTCTAAGGTTATCTATGTAAGTTCTAAGGTTATTTATGTAAGTTCTAAGGTTATCTATGTAAGTTCTAAGGTTATTTATGTAAGTTCTAAGGTTATCTATGTAAGTTCTAAGGTTATTTATGTAAGTTCTAAGGTTATTTATGTAAGTCCTAACACGATTTCAACATTTCCATGTCGTAGCTTTTTTTTTTCACGTTTCTTTTCACACGAGTACACTATTCTAAGAACTTCGTTCAAGTTTCGAGCTGTGGACGTAGCCAACTGCTTTAAATGTCAAGGTAAACGATAAACAAAGAGTGTGTTTTACAAAGAATGAAAAAACAAACAGTAAAAGACGATTTCGCTTTCAACCATGCCAAATAATGTAATGCGTTGCCAATAAATTATTGTACTTTTGAAATACTAAAAATTATATTTTTTTAAACAAGCAATCAAATATTTTTATTAATTTGTTTAGGAAATAGCCTACTAGACCTTTCTACCGAACATCTTTGTAAGAACACCTCAGTACTGGTAGCACTGCACAAAAATTTTTTTGAAAAGTTTTGTTTTCTGAAAAGTTTTTGCTGATTGTGACAGGTGGTTATGTACAAATATAGTTTGGTTTTGCGTCATCACGTAGGAACTCTAAGAAATAGACAGTTAACTGTTTACCGGCAATAACGTATTTAATTGCGTTTATGTTTCTAATACGCTATTAAGTTCAACATAATTAAAAGTGTTTTGCTCCTGATTTTCATTTGTATCCAATGTCCGGTACATCACGTTGCAGTGTCCAACAGTAGTCAGCAAACATTGACGGATTCTAGTTGCCCTGATATCGTTTATCCATTGTAGCAAAACTGAAGATTTCGATTAAACGGTACGTGATGGGCGAATTTGGATGTGATTTTGTGATCAGCAGCCCAAAATCTAAAAGGAACACCCAACCTTGTTCAAGAAGCATAAACTTTGTTGTGCAGTGTAATTAATTCACGACCATTAAAACATATACAATATCTTTCAATATTTGTTCCAAGTCGTATTTTAACTTAAATCCTTTTCATTTTTTAGAGCAACGTAACTAGCATTAGCCGGAGATGTTTTAGCAAATACTTTTAATTTAACCAAGTAACAAAACGGTTTACTAATTAATATCCCTCAGTGGCACAGCGGACTCACACCACTAGGACAGAATACAGATAATCCAATGTGTAGCTTCGTTTGCTTTTGTTTCTTTTGTTTTGAATTTTCGCAGAGCTACACGAGGGCTATCTGTGCTACCCGTCCCTAATTTAGCAGTGTAAGGCTAGAGATAAGACAGCTAGTCATCATCACCCACCGCCAACTTTTGGGCTGCTTTTTTTACCAATGAATAGTGGGATTGACCGTCACAAGTTACACGAGGGCTATCTGCGCTAGCCGTCCCTAATTTAGCAGTGTAAGGCTAGAGGCAAGGCAGCTAGTCATCATTACCCACCGCCAACTCTTGGGCTGCTCTTTTACCAACGAATAGTGGGATTGATCATAACATTATAACGCCCTCACGACTGAAAGGGCAAGCATGCTTGGTGTAAGGGGATTCCATAACCACCTCGCCATGACCAGCGCACACAGACAGAAATGAAAAAAAAAGAAATATTTGTAATGAAACTTTTCATTTATAATTTTTATTACTGAAAAACTAGAATGAATTTAAAATAAAAGAAAAAGTGAACGCAGTGCTCTAATAATTTGAAGTCTGTTTCAATTAAACAGATTTTCTCAGATTCTTGCTGCTTCTCGTCAGTTCAATCAGCTAATACTCTTATTGGTTGAGAGAGTAATATTGTATCTTGTAATGCTCATGTTTAACATGAAGATATTCTTATACGTGAATACACAACCGCCTAAAGGTGAAATAAACGAATATAACTCTGTGTCATCAGAACACGTAAGCTGTGAGTTATTACTGTTTTATAACTTGGTGTACTTATTAATATTAAAAGGTGATTTTGAAATATTGTGTTTGCTGATTGTTGTTGTTGTTTTCTTGTATTAGTGTTTTTCCTTTCTGGTTATTTTGCTTGATTCCATTAGTTGAAATATTGTTGATATCTTAGGTATATTGTTCATTAACATTAGTGTCAAGGCCTGACCAGACACGTGTTTATTAATTGTGTTTTGGTAAGTGCTGAATTTATTTTTAACTGTTGTTATTTTTTGAAAATATTGTTTTATTGTTGAACTCTCACTGGGACATCAACATATGATACTTTGTAGGTGGACAGTTTATTTAACACTTCACTGATGTTATTAACATCGCTAAGTTTGCTTTGTTTAAAATAATTTAAATAGATTTACAATCCTGTAAAAACGACTATCAAGTAATTTTACTAAATTAACTTTAAATTATTTAAGAACAAATTTACGTATATTGTCTTTGTTTATTTGCCTTAGAGTAAAGCCTTATTTGGGTGGGAATTGAACTCCAGATTTTAGGGAAGTTCTTAAAAAAACAAAACTACCAAATTTTATATATACTGTAGTTCGCAAATTTACGGATATCTTTCGAGTATTTTATTACGGACATTTGATATTTTTCCATTTATAAAGTCATGTTATTCAATTCATTCAGTACTTATACATTATAAACAATCAAACATAATGATCATAAATTCACTTTATAAACAAGAATGATTCAAAATAATTTTATATTTCAAACCAACATTTTAATAATTGTTTCCTAGTTTCTAAAGAATTTCAAGTTAATTTAGTGAAAAAATTCTTGCTACATGAATAAATAACCTGTATAAAAGAAAATTCGAATTGTAATAGCGTCATTTTGGGTCACGGACATACAAGGCTGCTATAAATCTTTAGTAAGAAAATGTTAAATACTCTTTGTCATTGTTTTAAAATTTCACAGGATCCAAATTTTGAATATAAAAGCAGTTTTTTAAGTTGGAAAAGGTTGTATTTAATGATTACTAATTAATGTTGTAGAACAAATTCTTCATCTCGCAAACTATTTCATTTGTATATATTGAATTAATAATGGAATCTTTCCTTTATATCCAAATGTTATTTGGCATGAAAAATATCACACTTCAAGATTCGTTTGTCTAAACATATGAGATTCGTTAACGCTATTTGAATGTTTGCAGAATCACAAAGTAATATCACATTAACAGAATAATATTCCATTAAATTAGTTAATGGAATGCACAGAAATTTTCATTGAACAGAAATGCGTTATTTTAAAATTCATTTTATGTCGAGGTACAACAGATTCCTCGTGACTTTTGACAGTCATAGACCATAATTGTCGCATAAGATAGTATGGTATGATGACTACGGGCAAATTTAGGTCAGTAAATTATTAAGTAGTGACCGAGAACTTTCATTGTTTAGGCTACATAAGTTACACTTAACAGAATTGTAACAAAAATTCACAATTAACCCATCTGTATATTTTGATACTGTTATAAACAATCAACAATACATGCTGGTATTATTAAACAACTTCTCTACTATTAATATCATAGAATCGGTAGACGCTATATGCATGGATTGCCAGTGTACCCAATAGAAATAATACAAATATCTATGCTAAAAGATCAACAATGAGAGAGTTTTGCTTTAAAATGATTGTTACTGACTTTCATTTGTGTCTTTACCCAACAAGCCCCAAACAAGGAAAAAAAAACATCGCTTACATGCCAAACCAGAAAGTGATCAATAATCCAATTGAGTAACCTTCTTTTTCTCGGTTCAATCGAGATAATTCTACAACTACTTTATTACTAAATTCTGTTAAACGTAAATCCACTCTTTATGTTTCTGGACAGTGCATGATGTCATCACTTAGTCGTAGTAACTATTAGTAATTAAAAACTGTGTAATCTTTACTCCTTGAAGTTCGTTTTTTACATAAATCTTATATTCCATTAAAAATTTTAAACACAGGGTAAAAGAGGAATTACCAGCCAATAATAGATGACTGTATGTAGAACACTTATTACTCTGTACACTATACAATCAGTGTTTTCAGGGAGCCAGCCCTTTTGTTATGTATGACGTGTAAGAGTAATCAGATATCAATACACATAAAATTAAATTTTATTACACACATTCATGTAGTACACTAACTTTAAATTAGTGAAAAAGATAATTAATTTTAATTTTTAATTAAAATGATAAATAAATAAAATTATACTCTAATATCCTATTATTTAAGTAATATGTTGCAACCCTCGACCTTCATTCTAATTATGAAATCGATTTAAATAAATTTATTTTCTAAAATTACTGCAAGCAGTGTTAGAGTATTATTGCTTTTTAAGTGTATGTCTACGAATTTTTCAGAAAAAGACAACTAGACAATCACTAATTTTGAATAAGGTGAATGAATTTACAGTTATGAGCTTAACTCCTAGCTAGTGACGAATATCACAATATTGTTAAAAGTGTCATGATATGTATTTATTATTTTGAAATAAACTAAACACCGCTCCGGTAGTTTAAAATGTATCTCATGTAAAAATAACCATTTTGGACAAAAAATTACTAAAATCATACGCAAAATTGAACATTTTGAATAAGTTTTAAACTGAATTCTAAAATACAACATTCAGTCTTGGAAGTGCCATGAAGACGATTGATAATTTTAAAAGATTCAGGATTGGTGGTTTTTGGAATATGGAAACGAGTTGGTGATAGAAGTGGGATAAGCAAGATCATACTATTATAATGTTTCATGATTACGTTCTAAGAAAAATTAACTTTGTTTCCGAGAGTTTTGCATCTATCTCGCGAGTATAAAGTTGCTGTAAAGTTACTTCTACCAAAAGATCATCCATAAAATATTTTCTTATTTAGATCATTGGTTGAAAACCCATCTGTTGAACAGACTGTGAAACACCGTGTAACATGATTTTGGGAATCGAGTTTTGTACAAATTAAGTAACACTCTTAAAGGTAGTAAATGTGTTAGGCATTTTTAATGTCTTTGTTCTTTTTCTAATGTAAGTAACTTATTATATTATAAAAATATTTTTAATGGTATAATTCATGTAAACGTATTTTGATAATTTATTTAATGTACTTAAAAAAAAAACAGTATTAAAAATATAACAAACGAAACATTAAACTGTCAAATTTAAAGTAAGGAAATATATATTTGTTCATGACTAAAGTTACAATATTTTTTCCAAATTCTTATGTCAAACGCCAAAGCCACTTTCCTATATGCGTTTAAAATGTTTGTACCGAATCAATATACATAATAACTTTCTTAGCGTATTTGCAAGTGGCAGACGGTTTTAGTGAGAATGCGTGTATGTATTATTTAACGAAATCAAGCTCATCAAAGTGTTATCTGTTATTTAAAAATTTATTTTCTTTTTTCTGTTTCTCAAGCTTGTTTCATGAATGTTTATCATAATAAACACGATCTGTAATTATTTTACTGTTTGTTTTAGAGCTATTACAATTTGTTACGTTTAAGTAATATTACTTTTAAATATTTTATTTGATTGTTTTAGCGCACGCTACATATTAGGTTATCTGTGTGCTGTCCAGAACGCACAAGCGCAGTTGGTTTTTGAATTTCACGGAAAGTTCACAAGAGGTATCTGCGCTAGCTGTCCATAATATGGCAGTAAAAGACTTGTGGAATTTATCCCACTACTGAAATGGCGAGCATTTTTGATGAAACGGGGATTCGAACCCGCTACCTTCAGGCTGCGAGACCAGCACCCTAACCGCCTGAACAAACATGAAATCGCACGATACGTTTTTGCGTTGAAAGTCCGTAAACTTAGCATCGACCTGCTAAGGAAGAACTTTGGAAAAAAATCTTGTTTAGTGTCGCAACTGACATTATTCAAATATCAGACTTAAATGTCAGAGATAAATTTAATGTAATTATAAATTAATAACTATTTCCACATATTAGAAAATAACAGTATATATACGACAGTAAATTTGTCCTTTTAAGTGTATTAAGTTCAAACAATAATAATAATATCTGATTTTTAAAAATCCAACGATTTCCGTTAGTACAATTTTGTATTCAAAATGGACATTCATATAAACGAGATGTAGAATATAAATAGATTTCAAACAATTCTTTAAATAATAATAGTTTATGTAAATAATTTTTATTTTCAGGGAATGTAAACACGAGTTTTGAGAATGAAATGGTTTCACTAACATTCTCTTGAATTTTTCTTATAAAAAAAATTCCTGTGCTAAACTGTTCAACATTAAAATACCATAAAGATCATACTTTGTTTCATGCAATATTGTGTATGCATAAAAAAAGTCACTATACTTTGTAATATAAAGGTTAATATTGTACGTAATGTTAGGGAACAAAACTGTAAGATATAGAAAAAAAAAAATGAAATGAAAAATGTTATTATTTCTGTAACGAAAAAGTTATCCTGTGTAGTACGTTAAATACTCCATGAGAATTAATAAACCACAATAAAATGAATGAAGTAAAAATATATCGTTTTTGGTGTGAACGATGTTCCAAAGCTGGCTTTACAAAATTATATAATAGGCCTAACACAATATTTGTTGAAAAATATCATTAGTAGAGATAAACCTCCATACAGTAATAACAGCGTTTTAAAAACCACGAGTACAGTATTCTTTGATGCCCTGTCTATGAATTTGCATGATAAACGTTACGGTTACCCATTTCACGACTGCAGTTATTCCTGCATAGAAATAAAAATAGGATCGCATGCTTTGGTTCATTTAAAGTAGGAGTGGGCAACTTCATGGCCACTGGCCACATGTGACCAGCTCGAGTTTAGGAATCAACTTTTTCCATCATATATTTTTTAATATAAAAATTTGGCAATCAGCAACTGCACTGCCTCACGTCATCGATAATGTCGAGCGCTTCATCACTGCCACAGACTGCGACCGTTTTGTGACGTCAGTCTGGTTTAAATGTTTGTTATTGAATGTGTGTTGTTTTGCATGCACTTGCAAATATATTTTTATTGTTCACCTTTCAAGTGTTTAATTATATTTTGTTTTTAATCCCATAATATGGATAAATGGGTAATTCAAAAACAAAAGAATCCAGATGGTGGTGAACACTCAGAAAATAAAGACAAAACAAAATAAACAAAAGCGAGGCCTAAAAAGATTTTTATCATCGATAGAACTAGTTACGTTAGCTATTTATAAAGTAGCTTGGATTCTAGCTCAAAAAAGAAATAATTTTCTGATGCCAAACTAGTAAAAGAAATATTGATTGTGGTGATTGAAACTCTGTTGAAGAATTATGATTCAAAAATAAAAAATACTATTCCTCAAAAGGTAGATAATTTACATTTAAGTCGAAGAACAACTGTCCGCAGAATGCTAGAGTTAGCCAAAGACAGAAAATCAGTTGCTTGAACAACTAAAAGACTGCATTTTTCTGTAGCACTAGATGTAACAGATGTTAGTGACACTGCACAGTTGATATTTTGGGTTCGATATGTAACTTCAGATCTACAAGTAAGGGAAGAAATGCTTGGCCTTTGTGGATTACGAGAGCTTGTTTGTTTGTTTGTTTTTTGGAATTTCGCACAAAGCTACTCGAGGGCTATCTGTGCTAGCCGTCCCTAATTTAGCAGTGTAAGACTAGAGGGAAGGCAGCTAGTCATCACCACCCACCGCCAACTCTTGGGCTACTCTTTTACCAACGAATAGTGGGATTGACCGTCACATTATACGCCCCCACGGCTGGGAGGGCGAGCATGTTTAGCGCGACTCGGGCGCGAACCCGCGACCCTCGGATTACGAGTCGCACGCCTTACTCGCTTGGCCATGCCAGGCCAATTACGAGAGCAAACATGTGGAAAAAACATCTATGAAATTTTTTTTGTAATGTCAAAAAAAATTCAATTTGGATTTTAAAAAACTAGTTTTTGTAACAACAGATGGTGCTCCCGCCATGACTGGAGCGAAATTAGGATTAGTTTCTCTTTTGAGGCAACATTTAATTGAAAATAATGTGAAATCCATGCTGCCATCTTTCCATTGCATTTTGCATCAGGAAAATTTGTGTGCTCAGATGTCTAAAAGTGATGAAATGAAAAATTTGATGGACATTGTTGTAAAAATTGTGAATTATATTAGAAGTAGAAGCTCTCTCATCCATCGACAGTTTGTTGAGTATTTGAAGAAAAGCAGTGACTGTACTTTTGATGATCTTACTGATTTTGATGGTTAAATTGAGGAAAAGTCTTGGAACGATTTACATCCTTATTTCCTCAAATAAAAGAGTATCTTGTTGAAAAAGGCAAGATTGAAAATTTCTCTGAAATTAAAATAATAAGCGACCAGTTACAGTCTATTCATGAATTTTAATTAAAGCTTAACCTCTTTGCGGAACAATTACAAAAGAATGATTTGACACATTTGTAACGTTAAATAGTTTTCTAGAAAGTAATAATGACTATGATTTCTCTGATGCTAAAGATGATTTCTGTGTGAACTGAATCAAAAATTAATCTCAGAAATTTGAATCACGTTTCTCCGAATTTAGAAATTTGAAATTCATATTTGAATTTTATATGGTCTACTTAATTTGACATAGGAAATTTCAGTGAGAAAATTACACCTTTTTTGTTGTTGGATAAGTGTGGATTTGAAGACGAGATGCTTTCCCTGCAAAGTGTAAAACACATAAAAGATTTTAAAAAATTTATCAGAGAGATGTAGTTCACTATTTTGATAAATGAGAGTCTTCTGAATTTAAAGATAACAATTTCAAATTTATTTTCCATGTTTGGATCCACTAGATTTTCTTAAGTCGAAATACAGATCTCAACTTACTGACATAAATTTTGAGGCAGAGCTAAGATGCTCATTGAGCATAGGTATTAAACCAAATTTCACGAAACTTGATGATAAAAACCCACATCAATTTTCACATTGTAATTATTTTGATTAAACTAACATCTTTCTTTTGTTGTTGTTGTTGAACAGTGTGGCCAACGTTGTTTTCATTAGACACAGTTCTAGCCACTATGAAAAATAAGTTGCTCACCCCTGAGTTAAAGCTTTCAGAAATCTGAAACTCCACGATTGGTCATAGACTCTAATATTATGGTGTAGCATCAACTGGCTTCTATTATTAGATATTGAAGATTAGTACACTTTAAAATTTACGTACAAATACTCCCCTTGGTTTTGTGTTTCCAACTGATTGATACTTTGTAAAGCTTATATAAGAACTTGGTACTTCAACTTAATTTAAATCTGTTAAGGATGTACAAGTTTTTTGGAGATAATTTAATGTACTTATATGTTAACTTCCTATTCTTAACGCTAAAAATTTTGGCTTTCATTATTCGTAGACTTCCCCATGGCACAGCAGTAGATTTCCAGACCTACAACAATAGGAGCCGGTTTACGATACCCGTGGGCAAAGCAAAAACAGCTTATTGTATGACTTTGTCCTTAATTCGAAGCATAGGCAACAAGCAAATTAAATGCGGCATATACTTACTTAAATACTTTTAAAACTATTTTGTCTTTATTTATGCGTTAATACTAAGACTTTGTCTGTTGCATCTATTTTCATGAGAGTTACGAAGTTTAGGGCTCATGAACCAGCGTTAAGCTTAAGGACTTAGAAGTCTAAAATTCCAGGTGAAGCGCATATTGTTCATTCTACTGCTATGCGCTTAACAATAAACACATGTTTAATAATCAAATGTATTTAGCTGACAAATAGGTGCAGTTATTACTTTCTGCTTGAGAAAGTTTCGGGCTGGCATGGCCAGGTGGGTTAAAGCGTTCAACTCATTATCTAAGGGTCGCGGGTTCGAATCTCCGTCGCACCAAACATGCTCGCCCTTTCAGCCGTGGGGGCGTTATAATGTGCAGTCAATCCCACTATTCATTGGTAAAAGAGTAGCTCAAGAGTTGGCGGTGGGTGGTGATGACTAGCTGCCTTCCCTCTAGTCTGACATTGCTAAATTAGCCCTCTTGTAGTTTTGCGCGAAATTTAAAAACAAACAAACAATTAAGAGAGTTTCCATTGCTCAATTACGTCAAAGCAATCCGCCAAAACGTAACGCCAATTCATGAGTAAAGACCTTTAAACCTGTATTTTTCGTTTTTATTTACTTTAATCTAATGCACCGCAAAATAATTGATATGTAATCGGATATTATAATACTAGAGGAATAACAAGACAAAAACAATTGTTATAAAGCAATATCAAACAATTCTTCAGTTATGTTACGCAAATCGGCATATAATTACTTAGATATTTTTAAAACTATGTGATATTTACTTATATGTATTTTTGTCTTTATTTGTGCACTAACACTGGCACCAATTATTGTATTAAGTTGAAACAGACTTCTCCAGTCGTTCACAAACTATGGCTAGAACATAAAAAAAAAAAAATTAAATGTTTCACTCAACAGGTGAACGGAAGCAGCTAATTAGACAATTTTGTTGCAAACTGGTGGTAAGAAGTTAGCAGAATATAGATCCAAGATACAATTCCAAAAGATGATTCAATTTCCTGAACACCTGGCTTGTTGCAGTCGTATTGGTAGTATACCTGTGAGTTTGCGTATATAACTGGACGCTAGGTCATTACAGAAATAGTTAAAAATAAACTTCAAAAAACTGATTCCATCCAGCGTGCTCATGATTTTGTTTTCCATTAAAGTGGGATATTATAGATTCGTTCAAATATCATTTTCTGTTTACAAATACTAAGTTTGATTGGAATATTTTTCAAGATTAGCACAAATAATCTAATCTCTACATCTTAGTATTAAAAACCGAAATGAATTCCCTAAACCAAACCAAAACAAATTTATCTTTTGTCAAAATATAACTAGAATAAATAATAAGTTATTATGAGCGTTCTTAAAATCGTTTCTCCTTCTCTTTGTACTTACAAGTTTGTAATAATTTACTACTGTTTCCAGGATTCGTCACTAGAAAGCAGCACAGACAAAAAATAAATCGTTATTGGTTTCACAATTTTACAATACTGCCTGCCATCTATGTAATACAAGATTAAACAAGTTATGGAGAGATTTCGCGATTACTACTAAGTTATTCTAATACAATAATAAACAAGTAAATTGAGTTGTCACTCACATGGTATAATCTGAATTTCATCAAACTGAGAATAAAAATAAAATAATGATTCTAATCTGCGGAAGGAAATAATTATTTACTTTTAAAAAAAGAACTGGCATGATAGTCGTAATGAGAAGAAGTATATTGTTTTTTACGCTTGACTTTTCTAAGAAATAATGATAAGCTGTGAAGTCAATAATATTAGTCTGCTACAGTAGTGAATAAAATATTATATTAGGCCTTTAATATCATCTTTAGCAATATTCACGTTTTGGAGAAGAACAGAAATAACAACTGAATAATTAAAAATATACTTGGATTTTAAATTATTGTAAAACTTTTTTTCAAACTTAAAATTGATGTGAAGCAGTTACGTTTAGTTATTAATTAATTTAGAACCTAACGTTCAATTTATATCTTCGCAAAGAATTTTGAAACTCACTTTTCATTAAAATATAGCATAAACCTATTTAAAAAGACAACAAAAATAATTATTAACAAATGGGAAATTGAAAAGTCTAACTTATAAATAAAATAATATATAAAAGAATTAATATTAAACTGTAGCAAGACAATAGAATATAGCTATTTTTAAAATTATTCTAAAATATAAAACCAACCAACAATATTTTGAAGAACTTCGTCAGTAACAGAAAACTTGAATATCTTTATTTTCCAAATATTCTGTGTCGCTGCTGCCATCTGCTAGTAACATTTAGTACTAGCTGGCTGTAGTTCAATTTTAGTATTTACAAGTGTATTAAGTGTTTCAGAGAAACTGTGTGTCTTTGTTTTCTTAAACTTTTTTGCGTTATATCACTTGATTATTTGGTTTTTATGAAGCCAGAAGACAGTATAATTACAATTTTATAAAACATGTACAAATACTCTTTTGCACAAAACCTGCCAAGCTTAAATTTATAGCACTTTTACTCTTAACACTAAAATATAC
The DNA here is from genome assembly GCF_004210375.1 of Tachypleus tridentatus. Classification (NCBI taxonomy): domain Eukaryota; kingdom Metazoa; phylum Arthropoda; class Merostomata; order Xiphosura; family Limulidae; genus Tachypleus; species Tachypleus tridentatus. The sequence continues at coordinate 86,135,395 of NC_134832.1, read as the reverse complement.
ACCCTGAGAGAAATATGCAGAGGGTGGACCAAAAAAAGAAAAAAAGAAAAAGGAACCTCCTTGAAAATGTTGTTAATTTGTTATATCTTTTATTTGATAACAGAAAAAAAGTATAAAAATATATGTTTTTAGAACGCACTCGACGAGATATATTCAAATAAGATTTCAAATTTTAATTTTAACAATGGATTTCATAAATACCTGAACTTTTAATGATGTTAGTTACATTTTCTCATAAAAAGTGTTACCAACCTTATGTACTTTTTTAGATCTTCTTATCCTAATCAGTCTACGAAATGACTAAACACGTTTCTCTGTAATAATCGAACGTAAAAATGAAACTCAAAATAACACAAACCAGTTTCACAAGTTAATATTTACTCGATATTTCCTTGGATTTCAATACTGCCTCACATCAACTGCTTTCAATGAGTTTGTACAGATATTCCTAAGTATTGACTGACACACTTTTTTGAATACTTCAAAAAGTTCATCTTCCGTG